>NC_057716.1:113720986-113844894 GCF_004010195.1 Chiloscyllium plagiosum
CATTTTCCCAGTTTCTCCATCTTTGTTGATTCTGTTCGATGATGTTACATTCCAGTGAACTGCCTGTGACGTGACCTCCTTTTTCTTCAAACCAGAAATCCCCTAACTCCGGTGGACAGGGCCTTCAAATGTCAATCTCCCATCGCCCATAGTGTCGCCCTTAATCCGTCCCTTCCTTCCCTGAACAATGATATATCTCCCATTGTTAGTCTTCCTACTGCTCTACATTCCACATTCATGGAATCATCCTCTGCCACTTCCACCACCTCCAGCAGGACTACACCATCAAACACACATTCCCCTCCCGTCCACTGTCAGCATTTCACAGGGACCATTCCTTCTGTGACACCCCCATCACCCTGAACACTTCCCCACTCCCCCATGGCATCTACTCATGCAATTGCAGAAGGTGCAACACTTGCCCATTAGCCTCTTCACTCCTCACTGTTCAAGGCCCCAATCACAACTTCCAGTTGAAGCAGCATTCCACTTTATTCGTTCAATCCAGTCTCCTGTCATTGCTGCTCACAATGCAGTCTCCCTTACACTTGGGAGACCCAACAGAGGCTGTTATAAGTAACACTTCCACTCTCTCTGTAGGAATAATCCTGACCTTCCCCTTGCTTCCCATTCCAGTAACCTACGTCGTTCTCATGTTGACTTTTCGTTCCTGAGCTGCTGTAATGTTTCAAAGAAGCACAACCCAAGCTTGAGTAACACCTCACACTACACTTTGGTACATTACAGACTGTAGGAGTTAATATGCAATTCCATAATTACACAGCCTGACCCCATTATGGCTGTTCTCCATTTGTCATACATTCTGATTCCTGGTTTCCCTATGACCTTGTCTGTGACTTGTTTATCTTGCACTCAATAGAAAGGAGCCATTTCTCCCATTTACACCCATTATACATCTGTTTCTCGTTCACCACAATTAAAAGCTCATTCCTTTGTGGCATTGCATCTGTTTCCAATCATCCCTCGTCCACTTTTGTCAAGGGATTAAGGAGTTCTTTTCAGTTCTGAACAAGGGTCACGCTGGACTTGAAACACAGTCTCTGTTTCTCGGTCTCCACAGATTCTGCTAGATCTGCTGAATTTCTCCTGCAATTTCTGGTTTTGAACAGCCTGAAAGAGGTGTGTCAAAGCGCTCAAATGCCCTGTCCATCATGGAGCGCCAGACACCGGGGAGTGAACAATAACGCAAGATATAGAAATTCATTGGTTCTGAAACGACATAAGACTGGCATCATTGACGCTACAGAGTTCTTAATGAAGACCATGGAGAGAAACAGAGGAAAACACGTTAAATTTAAATACCGAAGGTGGCAAAACTGGAAGGGAAAAATCCATATGAATTTTAGAATTAGAATCGCTAGTGTGGACACAGGTTCTTTGGCCCAACAAGTCCACAATGAATCTCTGAAGACTAAACCAACCAGACCCATTCCCATATCCTACACTTACCCCAGACTAATGGACCCAACGTAGGCATCCCTGAACAATATGGACAATTTAATAAAGCCAATGCACCTAAACTGCACGGCTTTGGACTGTGGGTGAAAACTGAAGCACCTGGAAGAAACCCACGCAGACGCAGGGAGAACGTGCAAACTCCACACACTTAGTCGCCGAAGGATGGAATCGAACTTGGGTCAGTAGTGTTGAGAGGCAGCCGCACTTACCACGGACGTACGGTGCTGCCTGGCGGAATATTCTTTGGTGTTTTGAGAATCATGACAGTTAAGAAGTGTGACAGCATGGACAAACGCTCAGAAGAATGAGAATACAAAAATGGAAGTGTTACCACTTCCGAAACAAGGGTAGGTCATGGTGAAGGGGTCTCAGTGAATGGGTCTCGGTGTGAACCTGGGGATAGACGGCTGAATTGCAATGCAGAAATTGCAGCTCAAAATTGGGAATTCATGTGGTACTGTCGATCACAGCTGGAGAGAAGGAGAATTGTATTGAATCATAATCTGTAACATTATGCCCAGGATAATCCCGCAGTCTACCATTCCCATTAAGCTGATCGATGTTTCAGAGACGAGTTGGGAATGTACTAGGGTCAGAACCATGTATACCTAAAACTGATGAAAATCCATTTAAAGCTACCGCACGTGACCACTGTACTTACATTCCAAACAGCAGGACTAATATCTGATAGAGAGGGCGAAATGATTACAAAACAAACAGAACGCTCTACAGTTCTGCCACATCCAGTCAGAAATGGAGTTGAACTATGAAAAAACTGACGATTAAAGAGGACTCCACAAATATTATTTAAAAACAACATTGTTCAATGGGATTAGGACGTCACTGTTCAGGTCATCATTTTTTGCCCAGACGGTAGTTAAGAGTCAACCATACTGCTGTGGGTCTGGAGTTACATGTGCTCAGAGCAGGTATGGATGGCAGTTTCCATTCCTTTAGGCCATCAGTGAACCAGATGCGTTTGTCCTACAATCAGCAACTGATTCATGATCTCATCATGAGACTCTTAATCCCAAACGTACTGGATTTGAATTCCACCATCTCCTGTAACAGGATTCAAACTCAGGTCACCAGAGCATTACTGGTGTTGTTAGACTAACATCTCAGCAGCTATTGCTGAGGCTATTGCTCTACCATTCCACGAAAGAACGGAACATTCATGTTCATCAGTGTAAAAGACAAATCCTCAGCCAGAAGTGTTGCTTGAATGACTCCCACAGAATTACAGATGCCAGTCTTCAACCAATTCGATCAGCGGTACGTGATATGAAGAAATCGCTGAACACAGTAGATACGACAAAGGCAATGGGCCCTGACACCATTCTTGCAAAAGGACTGAAGACTTGTGCTGCGCAACAAGCCGTGTCCTTGAGGACGCTGTGTCATTCCAGCTCCTACCCTGGCAATGTGTAAAATTACTCAGCTATATGTCATCCCCTAATAGGGGAATAATTACAACCTGAACAATTACCACCCCCTCAGTCCCATCACGACAATCAAATTGATGAGAGTTCTTTCTGCCAGAGATGTCAAGCAGCACAGAAATAACCAGCTCAATGTGGGTTCCCATAGGTCCCCATGTGGAGATGGTGCTATTGTGGAAATGTCACTGGATTGCTAATCTAAACCAGGTTAATGCTTTGGCAGCTGGTGGATGTTAGAACCAAATAACAAAATATCTAAATGTAAAACTGGTACCAGTAATACTGACATTAAAGCCCATGTCAATTGTCAACATAAATGTTCTTCCCCATTGTACATTCAGGAAGTGAATCTCGCGTGCTTTCCTGGTCTTGCCTAAATGTGACTCCAGATACAAAGCCATGTGGTAAAATCATCAGTCGTCTCCGAAACTGCCAAGCAAGGTGGTTGTATCAAACTGTTCCGAGGTCTTAAATGATGAACCCGGACAGAACACCGTACACCAGCCTCTGTTTCGGAAAAGGGAACGGGAAACACAGTCCTGTCGACCCTTCAGAGATCTCCTTCCGAACATCTGAGAATTTGTAACAGCATTTACAGAGCTTTCCCACAGACTGCACAGAAACATCAGGAAAGCGGTAGGTCACCCAAAACATTGAGCATTCCCCACTCTAGTTTTTGGCCAAGCATCTCTTCAATTGACTTTGCCCAAACACTGTATATTCTATATCCTTTGAAGTGATTAACTATCTGGATAACAAATGAAATAGGAACTTCGGTCTGTCAATTTGGTGAAGAAGTCAACAAAGGTGTACACATAAGTCTCTTCACAGAGCAACAGGTTTACATCAATTCCTTTTGAAATGTTAACCATTATTTTATTTTTCCAAGCAATGTGCTCAATGTCACGTCTATCCACATTGTACTTCACCTGCCACGTATTTGCCCATTCCCTCCAATTTTTTCAATCACCTTTGAACTTCTTTACAACCTGATCACCCACTCACAATCTCAATTTGGGGCCGTCAGCAGATTTGTAAAGATTACATACAATGCCCTTGAACACATGTTTGACATGCTTTCTGAATAGCTGGGGTCCACACATCAATTCCTGGATTATTATGCTAGTCATTGATTTCCATTTCAAAATATATAGAACTGTTTATACTGATTCACTTTTTCCTTTAAACTCTCCCATTCTCAACCCATGCAGCATATTATATCCAGCTCTTACACACTGATATGGACCAGGACAGACGTCCTCGAATCATTTCAAGGAAGTAGCGCAGACCCAACATTTGCTCTTTGACTTCAGCAGGTGTATGGTGGATATTCCAGGTGTGATGCAACTGAATGTAACACAAACACGCGAGGATAACAGACAGAATAACGTAACTATCTGAAAAATCAACACATTATCTCTCAACTCCGGATTCAACCCAGTCAAACTCTTTTGCACCCCACCCAGTGCCAGTATATTCTTTCTCAAGTAAGGCAGCTTAAACTTCATACAATACTCCAGGTGTGGCCTCACCAGCACCCTGCACAGCTGCAAAATAACTTACCTGATTTTAAATCCCTTCAGCAACGACATACAATATACCATTTGCCTTCCTCAGTACTTGCTGTACCTGCAGACCAACCTTGTGTGATTCATGCACAGGGGCGCCCATGTTCCTCTGCAGAGCAGCATGCTGCAACGTTTTACCATTTAAGTAATAATCTTTTTTACTGGTACTCCTAACAAAATGGATTAATTCCCATTTACTGACATCGTATTCCGTCTGCTAGACATCCGCCTACTCACTCAAAGTATCTTTGTTCCTCTTAAAAAGTTTCATAGATCTCTGCACACTTTGCTCTGCCACTCATCACCCTGTCATCTGCAAACTTTGACAAACTACGGATGCTCCCAACTCCACATTATTTATATAAATTGTGAATAATTGCAGCCCCAACACTGATCCCTGAAGCACGCCACTAGTCACTGATTGCCAGATGTGAATAGCACTCATTTAGACCCACCCATTGCTTCCTGTTATTCAACCAACCTTCTATCCATTCTAATACGTTACCATAACGCCTTCCATCTTTATCTTCTGCGGCAGTTTACTGTGCGGCACCATTTCGAAGACCTTTTGGAAACCTAGATACACCACATCCACTGGGGCGGTGTTGTCTACCTTGCTCATAATGTCTTCATAAACTTCCAAAAGACATTTCAAGTATGACCTGTCTTTCAGGAACCAAGGTTGTATCAAAATGCCTTGCTATTTCTCCCTTGATAATACACTCACGCATCTTTCCCATTGCACAGATTAAGCTACCTGGTTTATAATTCCCCATCTCTTATCTACCAACCTCTTTAAACAGTGGCGTCTCATTTGCTGTTTTCCAATCTGCTGGGACTGCCTCAGAGTTCAGCCAGTTTTAGAAAATTACCACAATTGCACTTGATCTTTCTCCCACTATCTTTTTTAGTTCCCTGGGATGCATTTCATTTGGGGACATGTCTGCCTTTAGATCCATTAGCGTACCCAAAACTATCTCCTCTGCAATAATGATTATGGACATGTCCTCCCCTGCCCTCAACTCTTTGTCAATTACTGACATGTTATAAGTGTCTTCCAATAGGAAGATCGACACAAAATACCTGCTCAATGCCTCAGTCATTTCATCATACCCTATAACTAAATGCTGTTTTTCATCCTCTAAAGACCAACATATACATTAGCTACTCATTTTCATTTTATATATTTAGGGAATCATCTGCAATCTCTTTTCATGTTCTGTGCTAGTTTTCTTTTTCTTGTTTTCTATCCTACTTTTCTTTAAAGCTCTTTTCGTGGCTTTCTGTTGACCTTTAATGTGTTTCCAATCTTGTACGTTCCTGCTGTGCTTGGCCACTTTGCATGCCTTCTCTTTAAACTTGGTAGCTTCGCTTACTGCTTAGAGACTCGATACAGATTACCCCCTTTTTTAGAGTCTTTCCTTTTCACTGAATATAATTTTGCTAAAGAATTTGAAAAATTCCTTGGAAAATCCTCCACTGCTAGTCAACTTTCACTATAAAGTCTTTGTTTCCAATCGACTTTAGCCAAGTCCTCCCTCATTCTAATGCAGTCTCCCTTGTTCACGCACAGGACCTTAGGATTGGATTTTATCTTCACACTCTCCAACTGTATTTTAAATTCAACCATACAGTGATCATTCCTTCCAAGTTGATTTCTAACTATGAGGTCATTAATTATTCCTGTCTCATTACACAGGATCAGATCTAGCATAGCTTGCTCCTTATTGTACGTGTTTTTATTTTAGAGCAGTCAAACGCAGACATTTTGGATTCACTGCTTTTTCATCTTTGAAAAAGAAACAAGGACAGCATGACCTTGTTAAAGGAGTAGCATTTTCACAACACGAGACTTGAGAATTCATCCAAAAGTTTATGAAAATGCCAATTCACTATATCTATTGCTTCGCCACAATTTATTTCCCTGTTGGTTTCTCAAGTACGATTCACCTTTAATAATTTGGCATTGAGTTGATCCATCTTCATTACTTACAAATTAACTTAATTCTCAAATTTCCCTGGCAAAGCATTCTTTCTAATAGACTCTTGTGTTGTCCTGATTGCTTCTTTGATGCTAAGCAGACTGTAATTCCCGACTTTCTCCCTGCCTCATTTTGAAATACTGGAGTTATATTTGCTGCACTCAAATCTGTCAATTCAATCATCAGGAATTTGGAAGACAGTAAGCAAAGTATTCATTAATACAATGGCCACTTCCTGTAGGAATCATACATAAAGATGATCAGGCCATGGGGATTTATCAGATTTCAGTCCAAATATTATCTCCAAAACTGATTATTTGCTGATTTGATTGTATTTCCTGTCTTTTCTCAGTAGACCTGGAATTGCTTGGAAGGTTTTAACTGTTTTCTTTCATGAAGGCAGAACCGAAGTAGTTGCTTTATAGTCTGCCATTCTCCTGTTCTCCATTCGCTGGTTTTGGATTGTAAGGAAGCTACAATTATCTTTGTCAACATTCCATCTTGATATATTGTACTTTGAGAAGCTTACTGAATATACTCTTCTGAAAACTATTACTTCCTGTCTTAAGCTGTTCAATGAGTGACCTTCCACAGCCATACAATCACAGAAGCATAGCCTGTGTAGCATCAAAATTACAGCACGATCTATATTATTCCAACTTTACTACATCAGTCCCATAGCCATGAATGGTTTGACACTTCAAGTGCTCGCCAAAATACATTTTAATGGTTGTGAGGTGACCCGTGATAGCTCCCGACCACTCCACCCCCCTCAGGAGGTGCATTCTGGACCACATCACCCTCTGGATGAAAAACAATCCCTGAATCTTCTCTAAACCTCAAATCATTCCCTTTAAACGTGTGCTCCCCTGTTCTTGGCTCTTTGACTAAAAGGGACAGCTGCTGTCTATCCACCCTGTCCATGTCCATCGTAATCTTATCCATCTGAATCACGTCCCCCTCAGCCTTCTCTGCTCCAAAGTAAACAAATGGAGTTTATGAAACCTCTCTCCATAGCTGATAAGCTCCATCCTTGGCAACATCCTGGTGAATCTCTGTACCCCCTCCAGAACAATCACATGCTTCCTGTAATGGGGCTCCCACAACCCCAAATAGTATTCCATCTTGGCCTAACCAAGTGCTACACAGCTCTTGTAATCTATGCCTCGATAAGTAAACACTATGCCTACTGTTTCCAATTATTTCTTATGCAATCTTTAATCTTCCCCTGTTACGTATACGGATGTGTGGAGAAGCACCAACTGAGCTTCCTGGTGTGCAGCCATTCATTATGTACTCGCATGTCTGGTTCCTTCCTCCGAAGTGCATCACCTCATATTTATCAGGGTTACATCTGCCATTGATCCACCCATCTGATCTTTCCATCTGTATCTTCCTGTAGCATAATAACTTCCTCAACACTGCCAAACACCCAGCCAATATTCGTGTCAACACAGACTTACTTATCACGCTGCCATTCCCCCTCCACAGTCACACCTACATCATTTATAAATACCTTAAACAATAAGGGACACAGCACTGATCCCTGTGTTACATCAGGGGTCACACAAACAGCCTTCTACCACCAACCTATTTTTTTGCAAAATTTTCTCTAAAACTGATCTGAACACACTGGTCTCTCGTTCCCTGTTCTATCTCCACAACCCTTCCTCTAAAGGGTCCTTTCCAGTCCTCGGGCACCTCTCCCGTGACCAGATTCTATTTAAACATTTGTATCAGCGCCTTTCATTCCCTGTCTCCAACAGCAGACTGAGATGTAACCTGGGGATTAGTCCAGTTTTAGACCAGCTAAAACCATGAATCCCTACTCACATCTGACATCAATCTGTTCAAGGGCCTCCCAGTCCATCTTCTTGAATTCTGTACCTGCCACCTTCTTTTCCCAAGGAAAAAGACGTGAAGTTCTCACATAACAATCAATCAGCGTTCTCCAATTTCACACACAGATTCCCGCCTTAATCCCAGACCAAGTCTCCTCAGCAGACCGTCGTGCCATCTGAGAGATTAATCTGGAGAATGCCCATTCAGTATATGTGATCAGTATATTTTACTTAGATCACGACATCACAATTGTCCAGGTCCAGTCCAGTCCAGTCTCCCCAACTCTCTGTGTTACTGGTGCAGAGTGTCTTTACTTCTCGTCGGAGCAAATCCCTGCAGAAGCTGAATCTGTACTGAACCCAACACTTGCTGGAGATCACAGTGAGTCAGACAGCACCGTAAAGAGAGAGCAAGCTAACACTTTGAGTCTCGTTGATTCTTTATCGTCTGTATTCGGATTCCCTTTAAATGAAGGCGTTTAAAGGGACACAGCACTGAAACCTGTGGCACACCAGCGTACACTGGTCTGCAGTCACACAAATAACCTTCTACCACCACCTACGTTCTCCAAATGTTTCCCTAATGTTTAGCTTCCCTGTTTGCATATGATCCCCCCATAACACTTTGCTTTAATGTTTTCTGATAACTTACTATGTGTGCTGATTAAACCTCTTCCTGAATATGACTGCACCACATTCACTGATTCGTCATTGTTTATATCTAGCAGAGATATATTGAAAAAATAATTTGTAAATTATAACCTCCCTTTCATAAATGCAGAACAACTCTCTTGAAATTTACTATTGCTTACTCAGTGTCCAATAGGTTGCAACAGATTCCATACTGTGGATGACAACTAACTGGCCTGTAGTCCTCCACTCTCCCACTTCTTCCCTTCGTAAATCATTTGAATGCATTTATAACCTTCCGAAATGAATACAGAGAAATACAGTGGCCCCTATTGCAATCAACAGGTGTATTGCTGTTTTCTCTGAAATTTTAGTTTGAATTATATCTGGTCTGTCAGACCTATCAATCCTCATCCCAGTTCTGTGTCCAAGTATTACCTCGTAACTGTATATGAATTATTTTAGTCTTTAGTTACAAACGTCCCGTGGTGACTTGGTATTTCTGGGGGATTTCCTGGATCTTCCTCTTCGAAGACAGATGCAATGTAACAGTTTCGTCTCCTCGTCATTTTTCTGTTCTGTACAATAAATTCTCGTATTCACACATTCGCTGTGCCACATTTGATTTTGGTTTCATTTTCGTTTCAAGTATCAACAGACCCTTTCCCCCAGTATTTACAAATAACAAAGAAACTCACAGCACAGGAACAGATCCTTCAGCCCACCAAGCCTGTGTCAATCCAGATCCTCTAACTATACCTGTCGCCTATTTTCTAAGGTTCTGTATCTCTCTGCTCCATGCCCATTCATGTATCTGTCCGGACACAAATGAAATGACGTTTGTCCCTGCCTCTACCACTTTCGCTGGCAATGCATTCCAGCACCCATAAACCTCTGCGCAAAGAACTCTTTGAGCATATCTCCAATAAAGTTTTCCCCTTTCGTCATGAATTATTGACCCCTAGTAACTGACTCCCCCAATCTGGGAATAAGCTTCTTGCTATTCACCCTGTTTATACCTCTCAAGATTTTGTAGACCTCAGTCAAGTCCTCCCTGAACCCCCGTCTTTCTAATGAAAATAATCCCAGTCTACTAAACCTCTCTTCATATTTGGTTCCCTCCATACTAGGCAACAACGTGGAGGAAATCCTTTGCACTCTTTTCAAAGCATCCATTCCTTTCAGGAATGTGGCAACCAGAACCGTTCACAGTATTCTGAATGTGGTCGAACCAAAGTCCTATACAACTGTAATATGGCCTGCCTACTCTTGTACGCAATAAATTCCAACAAATTCTCTCCTGCGGGTGACGAGTTAACTGGTCTGTAGTTCTCCACTCCTTAAATTGTTAGAATTCAGGAAGGAAAGGATGCTGTGTGCCTTCTTAATCATTCTATCGACCAGGACAAAGTGAGCACTGCCGATGCTGGAGGTCAGAGCTGAAAAATGTGTTGCTGGAAAAGCGCAGCAGGTCAGACAGCATTCTATCGACTTTCATCGAACAATGGACCTGAACACCCAGATCACTCTGTCCATCAATTTTCCCAGGGCTTTTTCCAGTTACCGTATAATTCGTTCTCAAATTGGATCTTCCAAAATGTATCACCTCACATCTGCCAATTCTCCACCCAACTCTCCAAACTATCTACATTCAGCTGTGTTCACTGACAGTTCCCTCAAATTTCTGCTACTCTACCAATCTTAGTGTCACCTGCAAACCTGCTCATCAGACCACCGATACCTTCCTTCAGATCATGTAAGTATATCACAACAAACAGTGGTCCCAGCACGGATCTCTGTGAAACACTTCACAGAACAGTTATCCATTTTGAGAAACGCACTTCCATTACTACGCTCTGTCTCCTGCTACCCAGCCAGTTCTCTAATCCATCTAGCTAGTACACCATGGAACCCTGCGACTCCACTTCTCCATCAGTCTATCTCATCAAACGCCTTACTTAAGTCCATGTATATGACATCTACTATCTCCACTATCAACTTTGTCATTCTTCAAAGAATTCTATGATGTTTGCTAAGATGTGACCTTCCCTGCACAAACCATGGAAGGTCTTGTGTGGAGTCCGACTTGTTTTACCCGGGAGTCGTCCTGGTTTTATTTCCAAAACAGGACTTTATAAAATGCCACAATGATTGGCTGCGTACAAATTGAATGTTGTTTTGAACAAAATACAATCTATCCATAAATATAAATCTGCAAACGCAAATTAGCCCCCCAGATTTATAGGTGTGTCTGTGCGAGAGATGTGGAGTGTGTGTGTGTGTGTGTGTGTGTGTTGGGGCGGGGAGGGGGGCGGGTGGCGTGCGAGTGAAAGAGAGAGAGGATGTGTATGTTTGTGTGAGAAAGAGGGTGTGTGTGTGTGTGTGTATGTTTAAGGATGAGAGTGAGAGCCTGTGCTCACGTTAAGACACAGACAGTTTTGGCAGATCCCTTTCCCCACACACACCCAGTCCGTGGTTTCAGAGCGTCCATGCTCTGCAGCCTCTGCTCCAATCGTTGTTCATGTTACAGACCCAGATTCTGTGACTACAGACCCCATGCTCCATCCAGAGTTGGGTCACCAATTCCTCTGGGCTCCCTGAATGTCTGCGGCATTTCACAGAACCTCCAGGAAACCATCCCCAGCCCCTCCACTAACTTTTCAATAACAGGAGACAAACAGGCTTCCCTTCACTAAAAGTGAGATATCTACTCCTTTATAATTATACTTTAGGGTCCTCCTCATGTTTCTGAACACGTGATCAGCTGAGAGGGGCAAACACAGGCTTTCAGTGGACACGCACAGACCAAGTCTTAAAGACATGAGTCAAGTATGCTGAAACTTCCTGACCAACGTGGAGCGCAACTTGGGACACACCAGCAAGTGAACAACAGCCCAGCACACACACACCGCTGTCCAACATGGAGCACGACGTGGGACATACGAAGAAGGGAACAGCTGCCCTACACACATACACACACACCTCTTCATGAAGCACCTCAAGGGACACACCAGGAAGTGAACAACAGCCCAGCACACACTCCCCTGTCCAGGGAGTAACAAATGGGACGCAGCGGGAAGTGAACAATAGCCTGACACACACCATTACATTATTTCTGAACTTCATAATGCCAGTATTCGATACGATATACACAACCAAAAACCAAGGTCAGGGAAAGATAAAGATGGACAGAGACATTCACATTAAAGATAGAAACGGACATTTAAGACAGAAACGGAGCATGGTGTTGAAATATGAGAATAAAAACAAGGGAGTGGGTATATCTGGAGCAGTGAGACCTTGGCTGCTCAAGTCACAACAATGAGCACATTGAATAAAGGCATTGCCAGATCAGCTGACAAAATTTGTTCCACTAAATGCAGAATTTGCCTCACAGAACAAACGCAGAAACTATGAAGCGGGACAAGTAGGCAACCTAGCATGCAGAGCAGCGCTGCATATGTCAGTGAATTCGTCAATAAGCCTGACTATCGGGCCAGCATGGAGACCTGTGCAGACTATGCCAGTGTATTGCTCAGTAAACTGGACTATCTGCTCAGCATGCGGATCTGTGCAGTCTTTCCCAGTGTATTGCTCAGTTCGCTGGACTATCTGGCCAGCATGGTGAGCTGTGCAGACTATGCGAGTGTATTGCTCAGTAAACTGGACCAGCTGCTCAGCATGGCAGTATTGCAAAGCTTTGCTGGTATATTGCTGCTACATTTGCACTACGTAACTGCCTAACACGGGACAATTTGCCGCCTATACTGCCAGTGACAGTAAATGGGCTCCCACAAATTAATGTCTCTGTATCTTCATGCATCAGCTCAAGGTAAGGGGTTATATGTGTGCATGTGTATGTGGGTCTGGGGCAGTGTTAGATGTGAAAGTCATTGTCTAAGAGAGAGCACACGTGGCGGAAATCAGTTTAAATGTGAACAATTGTTAGGGCTTAGTATAATTGACAGAAAGAGATAGATCTGAATTAGTGGTGCTGGAAGAGCACAGCAGTTAAGGCAGCATCCGAGGAGCAGTAAAATCAACGTTTCAGGAAAAAGCCCTTCATCAGGAATACAGGCAGAGAGCCTGAAGGGTGGAGAGATAAGTGAGAGGAGGCTGGGGTGGGGAGAAAGTAGCATAGAGTACAATAGGTGAGTGGGGGAGGGGACAAAGGTGATAGGTCGGGGGGAGTGTGGAGTGAATAGGTGGAAAATAAGATAGGCAGGTAGGACAGGTCATGGCGACACTGCTGAGCTGGAAGTTTGGAACTGGGGTGAGGTGGTGGAAGGGGAAATGAGGAAACTGTAGTTCATGGGCAGCTGATAGTGACGTGCTTGAGAATATTATAGAACATAGAACATAGAAGAATTCAGCGCAGTACAGACCCTTTGGCCCTCGATGGTGCGCCGATCCAAGCCCACCTAATCTACACTAGCCCACTATCCTCTATATGCCTATCCAATGCCCGCTTAAATGCCCATAAAGAGGGAGAGTCCATCACTGCTACTGGCAGGGCATTCCATGAACACACGGCTCGCTGAGTAATGAACCTACCCCTAACATCTGTCCTATACCTACCACCCCTGAATTTAAAGCTATGCCCCCTCGTAATAGCTGACTCCATACGTGGAAAAAGGTTCTCACTGTCAACCCTATCTAAACCCCTAATCATCTTGCACACCTCTAACAAGTCACCCCTAAACCTTCTTTTCTCCACTGAAAACAACCCCAAGTGCCGCAGCCTTTCCTCATACGATCTTCCTACCATACCAGGCAAAATCCTGGTAAACCTCCTCTGCACCCGTTCCAGTGCCTCCACATCCTTCCTATAGTATGGCGACCAAAACTGCACACAATACTCCAGATGTGGCCGCACCAGAATCTTATACACTGCGACACGACCTCAGGACTCTGGAACTCAATTCCTCTACCAATAAAAACCAGTACGCCATATGCCTTCTTCACTGCACTATTTACCTGGGTGGCAACTTTCAAAGATCTGTTTACATTGACACCAAGGTCCCTCTGCTCATCCACACTACCAAGTATCCGACCATTAGCCCAGTACCCCATCTTTTGGTTACTCTTACCAAAGTGAATCACCTCACGCTAAGCTTCATTGAATTCCATTTGCCACATTTCTGCCCAGCTCTGCAGCTTATCTATATCCCGCTGTAATCTGCCACATCCTTCCTCACTGTCAACAACTCCACCGACCTCCGTATCACCCGCAAACTTGCTCACAAACCTTCTAACCCCTCCTCCAGGTCATTTATAAAAATGACAAACAGCAATGGTCACAAAACAGATCCTTGCGGAACACCACTAGTAACGGCACTCCAAGATGAACCTTTACCATCAACAATTACCCTCTGTCTTCTTCCAGCCATCCAATTCCTAATCCAAACCTCCAACCCACCCTCAATGCCATACCTCTGTATTTTTTGCAGTAGCCTACCATGGGGAATCTTATCAAACGCCTTACTATAATCCATATACACCACATCTACCTCTTTCCCCTCGTCCACCTCCTTAATCATCTTCTCGAAGAATTCAATAAGGTTTGTGAGGCACGACCTGCCCTTCACAAAACCATGCTGACTATCCTTGATCACATTATTCCTATCCAGATGTTCATAAATCCTATCCCTTACAATTCTCTCTAAGACTTTGCCCACAGCAGAAGTGAGACTCACCGGCCTATAGTTACTAGGGTTATCCCTACTCCCCTTCGTGAACAAGGGAACCACATCTGCTAGCCTCCAGTCTGCTGGCACTATTCCTGTAGACAACGAGGACATAAAAATCAAGGCCAATGGCTCTGAAACCTCCTCCCTTGATTCCCAGAGAATCCTAGGATCAATGCCATCAGGCCCAGGGGACTTATCTATTTTCACCCTTTCCAGAATTTCCAACACCTCTTCCTTCCATACTTCAAAGCCATCCATTCTAATTAATTGTGACTCAGTATTCAAATTGGCAACAATGTCTTGTTCCTGAGTGAGTACTGACGAAAAGTATTCATTCAGTATTTCCCCAATCTCTTCAGCTTCCACACGCAACTTCCCAATACTATCCTTGACTGGACCTATTCCTACCCTAGTCATTCTTTTATTCCTGACATACCTATAGAAAGCCTTAGGGTTTTCCCTAATCCTAGCAACTAAGGACATTTCATGTCTCCTCCTTGCTGCTCTTGGTTCTCTCTCTTCAGGTCCTTCCTGGCTACCTTATAACTCTCAATCGCCCCAATTGAACCTTCACGCCTCATCTTTACATAGGCCGCCCTCTTCCATTGAACAAGGGAATTCCAATTCCTTATTAAACCACGGCTCCCTCACACGACCCTTTCCTCGCTACCTAACAGGTACATATTTATCAAGGACACTCAGTAGTTGCTCCTTGAACAAGCTCCGCATATCAATTACGCCCTTACCTTGAAGCCTTCTTTTCCAAGCTACGCACCCTAAGTCATGCCTGACCACATCATAATTTCCCTGCCCCCAGCTAAAACTCTTGCCCTGCAGTGCACACTTATCCCTCTCCATCACTAGAGTAAATGTCACCGAATTGTGGTCACTGTCCCCAAAGTGCTCACCTACCTCTAATTCTAACACCTGGCCTGGTTCGTTACCCAGAACCAAATCCAGTTGGTTGAGGCCAACAAGAGCCTCACCTCTTGTTGGCTTGTCTACATATTGTGTCAGGAAACCCTCCTGTGCACATTGGACAAACATGACCAGTCTAACGAACTTGAGCTATAGCTTTCCCAGTCAATATCAGGAAATTTAAAGTCCCCATAACAAACACCCTATTACTTTCACTCTTCTCCTGAATCATCCTCCCAATCCTTTCGTCTACGTTTCTAGGACTATTAGGAGGCCTGTAAAAAACTCCTAACAGGGTGAGCTCACCTTTCCTATTCCGAACCTCAGGCCAAACGACCTCAGATGGCAAGTCTTCATCCATCGTCCTTTCCACCGCTGTAATACTATCTTTGACAAGCAATGTCACACCTCCCCCTCTTTTACCCCCACCTCTGACCCTACTAAAACATTTAAACCCTGGAACCTGCAACAGCCAATCCTCTCCCTGTTCTACCCATGTCTCCGTAATAGCCACGACATCGAAATCCCAGGTACCAACCCACGCTGCAAGTTCACCCACATTCGTTCGTATACTTCTTGCATTGAAGTATACACATTTCAAGCCACTTTCCTGTTTACAGGCACCCTCCTTTGAGATTGATGCCATGTTCCTAACCTCCCTACACTCCAGGGCATGCACCCTAAAGCTACAGTCTAGGTTCCCATGCCCCTGCAGAGTTAGTTTAAATCCCCTCCCCCCCCCACCACGCCAAGAGCACTAGCAAACCTCCCGCCAAGGATACTGGTGCCCCTCAGGTTCAGGTGTAGACCATCCTGTTTATATAGGACCCACCTTCATCAGAAAGAACCCCAGTTATCCAAATACCGGAATCCCTCCCTCCTGCACCATCCCTGTAACCACGCATTTAACTGTTCTCTCTCCCTATTCCTCGACTCTCTATCACGTGGCACGGGTAACAAACCAGAGACAACATCTCTGTTTGTTCTAACTCTGAGCTTCCAACCTAACTCCCTGAAAGCCTCCCTAACATCCTCAGCCCTCCTCCGACCTATGTCATTGGTGCCAAAGTGGACTACGACTTCGGGCTGCTCCGCCTCCCCCTTAAGGACCCGGAAAACACGATCAGAGACATCACGTACCCTTGCACCTGGGAGGCAACATACCAAACGTGAGTCTCTCACAAAACCACCTATCTGTGCCCCGAACTATCGAGTCCCCAATTACTATTGCTCTGCTCTTCTCCACCCTTCCCTTCTGAGAAACGGGGACAGGCTCCGTGCCAGAGGCCTGAGCCCCATTGCTTACCCCTGGTAAGTCGCCCCCCCCCCCAACAAGTATCCAAAACGGTATACCTGTTTTTGAGGGGAACGGCCGCATGGGGTCCCTGCACTGGCTGCTTCCTCCCAGTCCCCCTCACTGTCACCCATCTGTCTGCAATATTTGGAGTTACTACTTCCCTAAAGCTCCGATCTATGACCCCCTCTGCCTCCCGAATGATCCTCAGTTCATCCAACTCCAGTAAAGGCATTGCCGGACCCAATAGCATTATAGATCAGTACGCACAGGAATGATGGATGGATGGGGGGTTCTGTGTGATATTAGATATGAGCTATGGAGTATTGACTCAGAGTTGTTTCTGCAGGTTTGCAGCTGTGAGTGTCAGCAACAGAGGAATGCCATCTTTAAGACTGTAATTCACAGCTCATGGTTCAAATAACAAATGGGATGAGCCAGTGAAATATATGCTGGATTTATCTGTTGTTATAATTAGAAGTGGTCAGGGTATAGTGTCAGGAATTGGATCATGGCCAAAGGGATCACCACTGCTGTCATTCGTCTATTTCAGCTTCAGATATTGGCCGGGGATGAGATGGAGTCAGAAAAAGGAAATGAAGTTTGTAACCAGAACAGAAGATAGTGACCTCAATGCTTTCAATATTTAGAGAATAAGTGCAGTGATACAACAAATCATGATTCACAGCTGAAACGGAGCAAGTCAACATAGCAACCCATGAATAACACTGCCAAAAGCAAGGAAGGACAGAGTGAATAAACAATTTAGTAGTGATTTTGTCAAGTGAATATCTGGATTTAGAGTCTTAGCAGGAACAATTATCGTGGCAAGGAGGGTAGAGTGAAAGAAAGACCAGTATTACTGTCAAACATGATTTATAGTATTAACGACTGAACAGTTAGACTTACCAGGTACACCAACAAAAGCTAGGATTGGATAATAAAAATATTGTATGATGTAAAGTACATATTTGATCCGCCACAATATTGACCTTCGATCATAATATGTAGAAAGAAACCAAACATCCCAGTTCAAACTCCTGTCCATTCTTGGGACAGTCCAGTCTAATGTTCTCAGATTGTGATCCATTGTTGTAACATTCCAATTTAATGTTCTCAGATTGTGATCCATTGCCGTAACATTCCAGTCTAATGTTCTCAGATTGTGATCCATTGCTGTAACATTCCAGTTTAATGTTCTCAGATTGTGATCCATTGCTGTAACATTCCAGTTTAATGTTCTGAGATTGTGGTCCATTGCTAACATTCCAGTCTAATGTTCTCAGATTCTGATTCATTGTTGAAACATGCCAGACTCTTGTGCTCAGATTCTGATCTATCTACCCTGTCTCTCTGGAGCTGCTCATTCCTGCTGAAAAATGTGCTGCTGGAAAAGCGCAGCAGGTCAGGCAGCATCAAAGAAGCAGGAGAATCGATGTTTCGGACATAAGCCCTTCTTCAGGAACCTGGACTACCACCTGCTGATTCCTGTTAACACTGTTGGCGATTCTCCCACCATACTGTAGGATAACACATTGAACGGAGCCCACTTATCATTAAAAGATGGAAACCGTCTACTGGGGTAATTGCAACCCATGGAGACTAAAATTAACCACAGTCACTGAACGAACAGGTCCAGTTAACCCCTTTCTGACATCACTTTTCATATCCCAATAAAAGGGAACATTTACTCGGTGTGGGTGGAATGGATGGGCGTTGCTTAGGGATGAACCATAAATCTTTCAATCTTCTTATTGTTTCTTCTGTCTATGTGGGAGTAGTGCCAGAACACTGCAGGGCAGTGTATATTACATATTGTTTATCAACGGCGACAGTGAAAAAGTAACTGACCCGCTGCATAACGTGACTGGACTATTTTCCAGAGCCAATGAACCAGTGTATATATTTATTGTCCATTTACTTTGTGTAATGTTGCTCGTGGTTTTATGTGCACTGTTGCCAAATTCTTCCATAACCTTGGGACATCATTCAGTGCATCGAGACTGCTGCGCAGGAACAGGAGGAAGTAATTCTGTCCCCATACCCCTGTTGCAATGGGACAGCGGAAGGTCATTCAACCTCTCAAGTCTGTTACAGAGGGACAGGAGGATGCCATTCTGCTTATTGAGCCTGTTATGCAGGAACTATCAGTTGTAAAATCCCTATGGAGAAGAATAGTCCTAATGTAATTTTAATGTTTTAAGTTGAGTCAGGTTAACATTTAACGTTTGATGTTGGCACTTTGAAAACCTGCTTTGGATAAATTATTGGCGGGAAAGTGGGAGGCCTCCACAAGTGAGGTACAGAGTCTAGCGACAGAATGTTCCTGTCTATGAGCAGGGTAAGGCTGGTGGGTGTAGGGAATGCTGCATGGCGAGAGGAATTGAGGCTCTGTTCAAGAAAAGGCGGAAGCATATGATAGGTACAGACAGTAGGGATCGAGTGAATCCATCATGGAGTACCAGGGCTGTAGGATAATACCCAAGAGGGAAATCAGTAGGACAAAATGTGGACATAAGATATCTTTCGAAATAGGGTAAGGGACATTCCAAAGAGATTTTACAGATACATTAAGGTCAAAAGAGTAACTCTGGAGAAAGCAGGACCCCTTAAAGATCAGCAAAATGACCTATGTGTGGAACTACAAGAGATCAGTGAGATACTAAATAAAGATTTTGCATCAGTATTTACTGTGGAGTAGGATATGGAAGGTAGAGAACTTGGGAAAATGAATAGCGATATCTTGAAAATTCCATTACACAGACGATTAGGTGGATACCCCCCTCTGACCTTATAAGTGACTCTTGGTTCGGCACATGGATGTTAGTCCAATGAAGGGCATGAAGGTTAGTCTGAACTTAGAGTAGGATAAACTGCCGGCACAACATCAACAGCTCAAGGGCCTGTACTGTGCTGCACTGTTCTATGATCCATGAACTAATCAGATGTACCCCAAATCTGTTGGGAAGCTAAGGAAGGAATTGTTCGGTCTCTGGCTGAGATATTTGTATCATGGACAGTCACAGGCAAGGTTGTGCCATTATTTAAGAATAGTTGGTAAGGAAAACCCAGGCAACTGTACACAAGTGGGACTGATGTCATTGGTGGGTCAGTTGTTGGAGGGGAGTCTGAGGGACAGCATTTACTTATGTTTGGAAATGTAAATTCCGATTACTGATATTCAACATGACTTTGTGTGTGGGAAATCGCGTCCCACTAATTTGATTTAGCATTTTGAAGAAGTGACGAATAAGATTGGCAAATGCACAGAAATAGAACTGTGGAATAGAATATTGACTTTAGCAAGGCATTCAAAAAGGTTCCGCATGGTAAACTGGTTAGCATGGTGAGATCACATGGAACACAGGGAGAGTTGGGGGTAATTGGCTCTAAGGTAATAGACGAAGGAAATGTTTGTGAACTGTTATTTTTTTGGACTGGAAGCCTGTGACCAGCAGTGTACCACAAGAATCGAATGGATTTTGTCATTTTATGTAACTGATTTGGATGTGAATACAATAGGAATAGTTATTGAGTTTACAGATAACACCAAAACTGGTGAGGTAGTGCACAGTGAAGAGGGTTTACTCAGAGTCAAACGGGACGCTGATCAGATATGCTAAAGGGCCGAAGAGTGGCTGATGGAGTTCATGTTAGACAAACGAAAGATTTTACATTTTGTTGAGGCAAATTATGTTATCACTTATAGGTAGGATCCTGGGCAGCGTTTTCAAACACAGGCAGCAATATAGTAATTACAGAAGCCCTGCAGTGTGCCACCAGGCCATTTGGCCCACGACACCACACTGACCCTCCAGATAACAGCCCGACCAAAAAACCCAAACGTTTTCCCAGTAACTCTACATTTCCCGTAGACAATCCAATGAACATGCACATCCCTGGATACTGCGGAACAATTTAATGAGCCTAACCTGGACATTTTTGGCTGTGAGAGGAAAAACAAACACCCAGAGGAAACTGACGCACACACAGGGAGAAGGTGCAAACACCGTACAGAGAGTCACGAAAGGGTGGAATCGAACCCAGGTCATTAGCGCTGTAAGGCGGCATTGCTAGCCACTGTGCCAGTCAATGACCAGTTGCGAGAGAAACTCCATCCTGCCATTTTCGCTGGATCTGTCACATCTGTGCAAAATATGTTGAATTCCAGTGTGATGCTTCCGACAAGCCCTCCTTTACCTTCATCCCAAGATTCACATTCTGAATGACAGGACCTTAAGCTGTGACTGACACATTACCTGCTCTTCTGCCCTCACCCCTTCCCCTTCTTCCCAGATCAAGTTGTCTATTAATACTGCAGCATGCAAGATAATTGATTATCTAAAAGAAAACGAAGAGCTGCATATACTGCAGATCGAAAACAAAAGCTGTTCGGATGAAGAATTCACAAATTAAAAATGTTGTCTCACTCTCTTCCTATTGAGGATTAGGAAAAAATGAATTCTGAAATGAATTCCTGATGAAAGGCTTATGACCGAAACATAGACTCTCCTGCTCCTTGGATGCGCCCTGACTTGCTGTGCTATTCGAGGGCCAAACTTTCGACTTTCTTCCTTCAAATGATACCAGACCCATTGAGTTTGCCTGCAAACGCTTGTATATCTAATTTCCTGTTTTGAACGTACATATCTTTCCCTGCAGAATTGACTACCATGCACATCTCCCACAAGAGTTTGCTTGTCCTTTTTGTTTATAACCTCCAGTCAAATTGTTTCTGTGTAATCTGATTGCTGGCTTAAGATGAATGGTAGATTCAGCGAGATCTTTGCTGAGGCCTTTCTTGATGTCACAAAACCTCGCTGCACTTTGTTCGAACAATATATGAATTGGAAAGGCAGAGAAAGATATGGGCCAAGTGCAGGGAAATAGGGTTAATGTGGACAGACATTTTGGTTCGTATGGACCAGTTTTAGCTGAAGGGCCTGTCTCCGTGCATAACTGTAAATGGAAATGGTTTTTGGTTATAGACAGAGAGGGTAAGATTGAGCAACAATGGAAGGATGTGTTCACAGGTTTCAGAATGCTGACATATAGACATTTCGATAGCATCCGGCAAAGTAAGCCAGCATTACCAGGAATGATGGTGAACAGAATGTTGGCGTGAGAACAGATGATGGAGGGTTGTGGATGAGGATTTGTTCTGCAGCTCTGTAACTGTGAATTGGGTCTGCAGAGTCTTCAACTCATCCGTTTGAATCTAACAATAATTTTCATTGAGTGTGACAGGGGGATTCTCTGTACGAGGCCGAGCTCGTTCCCTGGTGCTATCTTATCGAACTCACCTCATTAACTACCCACCCTACCCCATGGTGTCCCTCTCATTCAATGATAGACGGATTCTCCCACCCATCTTGGCTGAGATACCCACCATCGTCAAGATGTCCCTGGTTATTCTATTATCCCTGGCACTGATGCCATCTTCAAAAGGACAATGGGCACTCGATTAAGTTTTCCTCAAGTTGGAGCTGCCATATACAGTTTACCCAGAGGATAGCGGATAAGGGTCAATTACACCACGGTTTGTCAACAGGGTCACAGATATCCTAGTGGATGGGTTAGTACATCTCTTCCCAGAGTGGGCCACACCACCAGACCCACCGAGCATGATCTGAGCTCACCACCCAGCTCAGTATCTGCAATCTGTAGCAATGTCCAGCAATACAGGACAAAAATCGATGACATTCCACACTCTACGAGGATAAGGGTAATCGTATGCTCTCTGGTCTCTCAAACTCAATGTATGTCTGTTCCAGCAACGACACCCGAACAAGGCTCATGCTCATGCTCCGCCCCCTCCCTCTGTGTCTCTTGCCTTTTTAATATCCCGACAGATTGTAGAATGCTCCGGAGAATGCTGATTATGGAATGTTCCAGATAATATTCCAAATAATTCCCAGTTTCAGGAAAATGGCAGTGCCCCAGTGTGTAAAACATTATGTGAAGGAACAGAGTGTGTTTTTTTTAAATAATATGCAATTGAAATCCATAATGGGTCCATCTAGCCCTTCAAATGTGCTGTGCCATTTAATAAGATCGTCTCCGGAGCTTCACGTTGTAGGAACTTTCAATCATTCAGCCCCCTGGTTTCCTGTAACTGACCAGACGACACTCACGCACTTTCCACCCTGGGTTTCTTCAAGCATGTGTTCGGGAGGCATTTCCCATGGGGGCCAACCCTCCAAACAATAGGTTCCATCAGTTTTTTACTTTCATACAATGGTTAGCATGCTTCACACAGGCCAATCAAAAAATGTACTCATAGTTTATAGTTATTGATATCTAATCACAATTAGTAATTCTGGTTATTTCGCTTGGGTCACCTTATCTTCACCCAAGGATATCATCCAATCAACTTTCTCGTTATAAAATACAATTTCCAGCGGATATTTTTTTCCTCAGCCGTTATCTTAACCGTTATCTGAATTGTACCTTTTTTCATTCTGATCAAAGTTTATATTTTACTTTGACATTGGCTATTTCTATCTATAGCAGTTACACAGCCTCGCAGTCTGTTGGCTGGATGGCTGGCTTGTGATACAGAGGAAGGCCAACAGTGCAGGTTCGATTCTCTACACAGACAGGGGTTGCCACGAAGGGGACGCTCTCTCAACATCGTCCTGTCACCCGAAGTGTGATGACCCTCAAGACAAACCATAATTTGTAGTCTCACTAATGAGAAAGTGGTCCTTTGGGGGGTCTATTCTATCCATGTTAACATTTTAATTTTTTCAAAAATATTTTTATTCAGCGAAAATCTTTTTAATGCTTCAATGAACCAATAAGTACCCACCTCAAAAAAACAATGCAAATTGAACACAGTCACACCCATGTGCATGTACATAAACAAAAAACAAGGTAAATCAGCGGACCAAAGAAAAATTTTAAAAATTAAAAAAACGAATAGTAGAACTCAGTGTAACAAAACTATAGCTCTCAACCTTCAAGACACGTTCATTTGTTCGTAGTATTTCCTCTCTGGACTATAGATTCATTCGTGAAGTTCATTATAGCTATATAAAAGTCCTTATTAGAGTGGCAGGTCAGCCTGTAAATGGTCATTCAAAAAGGGCTGCCGTGTCTTATAAAAAATCTCTATTTTCTGGTGCAACATACCTTTAAAAAAGTCCAAAGAGCTATGCTCCATGACGAGGTTATGACAACCCAACAGACCCCAGGGGTTTTCAGACACTCAACAAAACATAACTTTTTTTTTCTGAACACAGAGAGTGAGGGTATTGAAGTATTTTTTTCCTATGCCGATCTGAGTAGGTTAGACTGGGCAGGCCCAGGAAAGGGGAAACCTGATTCATCTCCAATTCGTTCCCCAAGATCCTCTCCATCCCACTGAACACACCGCTCCTATAGCGCCGGTGGAAGGTCAACAAGCAATGAGTAAGACTGCCCATAGTCATTCTGTATTTAAGACACACTCCCATCTTGAATTTTGAGAGAGGATCTGGGGCCAGATAGACTCTATGAAGAATCTTCAACTACATGGCAAGAGTCTTCTTACAGATCGAAATATTTCTTACATTTTCACAAATATCCTCCCCTATGTCTGAAGAGATCTGAATCCCCAACTCTCTTTGCAGACCTCAGAAAGGCACAAAGACTCGTCTGAGGGGACACTTTCCAACAAATTATAAAGGGTACTGACAGAGGGTGCGTTCTTTGCACTAAGCACCCTCTTCTCTGTATCGGATCTGTACGGGTCAGTAAAACCACGTTAAAAGCGTGGTTATTTTTTGAATAACATCTCTGATCTTATAAAAAGAAAACAGAAGAGATCTCTACTCGGTAGTCTATTGTTACGACTTATTGTTCAAAGGACATTCTTGTTTCTCCCTCAGCTAAATCATCAAAGCAAGATACACCCACGAGTTGCCCATAGATTAAATATGGAATCAGTATTCCCCGTTGGAAACACATTACACCACGTTTTGTGGTAAGAAATGACGTTTGGCTATAGTTCCCTCGATCAGACACATTGCTTTAAAATTATTAATACTTATTTGGAAAAGGCAATACTTCGTAACTGTCCTCATTTTGTCTATGAGTAGCAGACTAATAAGGGAGCACTTTGCCTGAGAAGCTTCAATATCTAACCATATTGACGCCGAGGCCTCACTAACATCGTGTAAAGAAGAGCTTAATTGATAGCTTTTAATATCTGAGATATCTACTCCCCGCAAACTGTGGGGTCGTGGTAATTTGGTTAACTTGATAAGGGGTCGCTTATGGTGACAAATCAAAGAGCTACATCATGCATTTAGTCTCCTAAATGTCTTTCTGGGAAACATGAAAGAAAGCATTTACACAGGGGTATAGCAAACAAGGGAGGGAACACATTTTAATAAGAGCTGTCTGACTTAGCCAGGATATTGGAATTGCCTCCCATCTTCGAAGGTCTTGTTTAATTTTGTCAAACAAATGGACAAATGCCACGTTAAATGTAAGTTCAAAGATAGGATTAATGAATTTACCTAAATAGGGAACATCCCCATTAACCCCTGGGACCATTGAAAAGGAAATCAGGATTCTTCCACGGCATCAGGTATTTCCCTGAGTTTGCCCAGAGGCATGGCCTCCGACTTTGTAAAATCAATAGTATAGCCGGAAAAGGCACCAAACGAACTGATGCACTGCATGAGGTGAAGTGCCAAAACTGTGGGATTAACACAAATTTAAGACTATCATCTGCAGACAATGTGATCTTACGTGAATTCTATCCCACTTCTGGGGCAGATATGTTGGGGTCCCTGCAGATGGCCTTCGCCAGTGGCTCAATCACCAACGTAAACAACACTGGTGAAAGAGGTTATTGTTGTCGACTGCTTCTAGAAATATTAATTTTACGGGATCGCACATAGAGGATCACGTTCAAGGACCGTCATCCACTTGATAAAAACTTTGCCTGGACCAAATCATTCTAACGTATAGAAGAGATACAGCTACTCAACCCAAGCAAATGCCTTCTCTGCATCTAAAGAGATCATTAATACCTCTATAAGTTGTTGTTGACACACTTGGATCATATTGAGTAGTCTCCTAACATTATTGGAATATCTGCAGCCTTTAATAAGCCGTTGTGGTACACTTTGACAATGGATGGATACATAGTTTCCATCTTTAATGTAAGGGACTCAGACAGAATTTTGAAATCAACATTTAGAAGTGAGATGGGCCTATGAGAAGCACAATCTTTCGGTGTCTTCCTTTTCTTAAGAATAAGAGAGATATGAGCTTCTCTTAAGGATGGTGGGAGACAGTCGTGACTGTGAGAGTGACTAAAATGGTAAGCATCGGCCCTGACAATAGGTTTAAAAAATCCTCATAAAATTCACTTGGACATCCTTCAGGACCGGGCGCCTTTCCGCACGGAAGTTGCTTTATACTCTCCAGCACTGACAATGGTGCATTAAGGCAAGACGCTCATTTGGGGGTTACCCCTGAAAGATCCAATTTCTTGAAGAAAGACTCCATCTTAATCCATATATCCTCATAATGCTCAGTCTGATAGAATTCGGAGTAAAATCTCCAAAATGCTGCTTTAATCTTTATGGGATCACAGGTAAGGGTACCTTCCCTAAATGAGGTAATGGCTTTGGGGCTCTCTCTTTCCTCGCAAGATATGCTAAATACTGGCCTGGCTTATCACTATGCTCAAACAGCCTTTGTTTTGCAAAAGTAAGTTCCTTCTTGGCTGTCTGTATGAGCATAGATTTCATTATAGACCGAAGCGTGGTGATCCTCTACCACCTAGCCACCGAGGGTCTATCACAGTATGCCCTGAAGCGTTCCTGCTCCAGCTTCTGCCGTATCTTAAGGAATAACTATTCCTTTGGCATAAGCCTTAGCAATTTTCCATACAATGGATGGGTTACTGGGTGAGTCTAAATGAATGGCTAAGAAAGATCTGAATTCATTGCAGAAACACTCGATGAATTTATTATCCTGAAGAATAAAGGGATTCATTCGCCAGTTTCTCTAACGTGCTATATTGCCCTTAATCTTAACCAATAGAATACTGCTGCATGGTCAGAAATGGTAATAGTCCCAATTGTACAGAACATCACTGAATCGATGATTGCTGCAAGGTGAGGAAGAGATCAACCCTAGTGTGGCATTTATGCAAGTTAAATAAGAAAGTAAAATCCCTATCTATGAGGTGGATCTCCCTCCAAACATCCACCAGCCCCAGTTCCACACAAAAAATACCCTAAATGCTTAAATTGTAAAGATGGGGGCTTTTGGGCATTCTGTCCACCGTGGGTGCAAAATACAATTGAAATCTCCGCCTACAATAATGTGCTACGAAGAAAGATTTCTTAATTTGGAAAATGCATCTATCAGGAATTTAAGGCTGTGCTCCAGTGGGTAATTAACATTCAAAATACCGTTTTATTCCACATATATCTTTTAGGCTTATGATCCTCCTGTGGATGTCTAATACAATCTCATAATTCAAAGTTTGTGCGAAGATTTGGGTGCTCGTTGTTGTGGTTCTGTTCGCCGAGCTGGAAGTTTTTGTTGCAAACGTTTCGTCCCCTGGCTAGGTGACATCATCAGTGCTTGGGCGCCTCCTGCGAAGCGCTTCTTTGATGTTTCCTCCGGTGTTTATAGTGGTCTGTCCCTGCCGCTTCCGGTTGTCAGTTTCAGCTGTCCGCTGTAGTGGTTGGTATATTGGGTCCAGGTCGATGTGTTTGCTGATGGAGTTTGTGGATGAATGCCATGCCTCTAGGAATTCCCTGGCTGTTCTCTGTCTGGCTTGCCCTATGATAGTAGTGTTGTCCCAGTCGAATTCATGTTGCTTGTTGTCTGCGTGTGTGGTTACTAAGGATAGCTGGTCGTGTCGTTTCGTGGCTAGTTGATGTTCATGTATGCGGATTGTTAGCTGTCTTCCTGTTTGTCCTATATAGTGTTTAGTGCAGTCCTTGCATGGTATTTTGTACACTACATTCGTCTTGCTCATGTTGGGTATCGGGTCCTTCGTTCTGGTGAGTTGTTGTCTGAGCGTGGCTGTTGGTGTGTATCTATTGAAAAATCCACGAGTGCGTGGAAGTATTGAAAGCATATGGAGCACTGCTGAGTTAATTAAGGAATACTGAATCTTAAGTTCCCTTAATCTCTCTTGATACCATGAAAAGATTTTGTTTTATGGATCACTGCTGCTGAAAAGACATGGAAGAGCATCATCCTGGATCTCTCTTCTGCTTTTATTTCCCTGTGTTCTGGAAGCTTCCATAACTCTTTGTTTGTCCCTGCAACTATGTAATCGCACAAGGACAGTGTGAGGGCGTTGGTCTGAGCCTGACCTGCGCGACGTAACCGAATGAACTGTCTCACTCTTCACCCATCCCTCTTCAGCTTCGAAGTGAAGGAATCGCTCAACCAGTTCTCGCAAAAAAAAAAACTCACTGGCTGACCACCTTATGTCCGGTCCAGCAGACCGATGATATGAACATTCTTCACCCTGCCCCTGTTCTCTAGGTCGTCACCTTGTTCAGTTAAGGTACGGACCTATTTTTTAAGGGTGAGGATCCGCTCCTTACAGGAATCGATTACAGTATCTGCCCCTGCAGTTTGGCTCTCGACATCATCCGTTCTGTTTCCAAAGCTTTCAAGTTGCTGCGCATGTTTTTGGAGCACGTCTGACAGTGGTTCTATCCTCCTGCTGAACTTTTCTTCAATCATGGCTTCAATCATTTCATTTAACTTGGTGAACTCAGTGACCAAGGCCTGGTGAATAATTGAGTCCATCGAACGAGCAGAGGGGGTTGCAGTCGTGGCCACAGGTATTCTGGAAGCTTCTGATGGGTGCCCTGCGTGTTGGGAGTTACTTGATCCTTTCCCATATTTTGTCATTTCCACTTGACAAAATGGGATTAAAAAGGAACTTGTAGCTCTTTTAGTGTTGAATTTGCAGTAAATGACTGTGGTGGGGTGGGGTAGAGCATTACTGAGATGCAGAGCTGAGCAAAGCAGACGTTTCAGATCGCTGCCATCTTGTTTCTCCGTTAAAACTTTATCGATGCTATCCATTTTGTTTAATACCTGGATATTGTGGAGCCATTCTGGTGTCATTCAGTACCAATGTCTACATTTTCTCCACAAGGCACGTTGCTGCCCACTCCTCGATAATCCTTGACCCCTTTGTGATTCGTGAACCTTGCCTCAAAAATATTTCTATATCTCTGCCTCCATTGCTCTGGAGGGAAGACTGTTTCAAAGACTCACTACACTCTGAGTAAACAAAAATAAACAGACTCATCGGTGTATGAGATTAGTTTTATTTTTGCATTCTTATCTGAGAAAGGATATAGTAACAATGGAAGCAGTGTTCAGAGGTGTTTCACTTCATTTATTCCATGCATGAAGGGCTGATATTATGGAGATTTTAACAGGTTACCCTTGGAATGAGAGCTGATTTTACTGAAACATACAAAGCCTTGGGGCGAAAGGATCAGGTATATAACGACTGGGAGTTTGCATAGTCCAAACTTGACGCCGTTGTCATTGAATCCCTACAGTGTGGAAGCAGGACATTCGGCCAATCGAGTCCACACCAACCCACCGAACAGCATCCCACCTGGACCTGTCCCCCAACCCTATCCATGTAACATGCATTTCGCATGACTAACCCATTTAACCTACACATTCCTGGTCACTCTGAATGATTTAGCATGGCCAATCACTCTAAGCCCCACATATTTGGACTGTGGGAGGACTAGGAAGAAACCCACACAGACACGGGAAGAATGTTCAAACTCTACATAGAGGGTCGGACGAGGTTGGAATTGAGCTCAGCTCCTTGCTGATATGAGGCAGCAGTGCTGACCACAAACACCATGCTGCTCCGTTCGCCTATTAGTTACCTGCGGCTGATGGAAGAAATCTGCCTGACTTGTTCCTATCACTAAACCTGACCCAGTCTGAGACCTTTATCATAGGCCATATCACCAAACTGGTTACATCTAAAATTTTCTGTGAGCAGTGGATAGGTGGGATTAGAAAAGGAAACGGTGGCACCCTCCAACCTCAGACCCAGAGTGAGTAAAATTTCTCAAAGTGGGATTTCATTCAAGTCGGAATTCTCTTTCCAAGAAGTTTGGGATGGCTGAATCTTTATATTGTATCGAGGCTGGCTTTCTCTGATTTTCCATCGATGGGTGAATCAAGAATAATTCTGCATGGAGAGAAAAGAGCAGCTGGGACCACATTGAGATGAGCCATGTTATTATTTACTGGTGGAGTAATGTCAAAGGGCCGAATGGCTCAGTCGTGTCCCTCAGCCCTTCGGACCTGTTACACAGGAGCAGATCGAGGCCACTCCGATGGTTAGGAGTAGTTTCGGAAATGCACTTGCAAAATTCAGGCTGGGTCAGGAAGTGACCCCCAGCGGTAGTCCCCTTTTTCCAGGCTTCCCCATTCTGTAACTTCTGCTCTGGAATTGCTGTGAATACAGACCCCAAATCCCATCCAGGGTTAAATCAGGCAAATTTTCTCCTCTCCCGAATGCCACATTGTACAACACAACTTCCAAAAAAATAACCAATTAGATTAGATTACTTACAGTGTGGAAACAGGCCCTTCGGCCCAACAAGTCCACACTGACCCGCCGAAGCGCAACCCACCCATACCCCTACCCCTACATTTACATTTACCCCTTTAACCTAACACTATGGGCAATTTAGTGTGGCCAATTCACCTGACCCTGCACATCTTTGGACTGTGGGAGGAAACCGGAGCACCCGGAGGAAACCCACGCAGACACGGGGAGAACGTGCAAACTCCACACAGTCAGTCGCCTGAGTCGGGAATTGAACCCGGGTCTCTGGCGCTGTGAGGCAGCAGTGCTAACCACTGTGCCACCGTGTCGCCCACCATTACTTTCCAAAAGCATAACATAAGAGCGGAAGAAGTAGGAACATGAGTCAGATATTCGGCCCCTCAAGCTTGAACTCTCATTCAATAAGAACATAGCTGATCTTCATGAGGGCTCAACTCCATTTTCCTACCCAATTCCTTTTATCCCTCCACAACTCTCTGGGTTAGCGAATTCCAGTCTATCACTAATTTGATGTGCAAATACATCATTTTTCATCTCAGATTGAAATCGATGTTCCTTACTCAGTATCTGAAAGATGTGTTGCTGGAAAAGCGCAGCAGGTCAGGCAGCATTCAAGGAGCAGAAGGATCGACGTTTCGGGCATAAGCACTTCTTCCGGCCTATGTCTGAAACGTCGATTTTCCTGCTGCTTAGATGCTGCCTGACCTGCTGCACTTTTTTAGCAATACATTTTTCAGCCCCGATCTCCAGCATCTGCAGTCCTCACTTTCTCTTACTCGGTATCTACCTCCTCGAATTCGAGACTCGGGTAAACACCTTCTCAGCATCCACCTTGTCAACCCCCCTCTGTATCTTGTACATTTCAGTAATATCATCCTCATTCATTTCACCCACAATGAATAATCGCTTCACCATTTTAGATGTATTGAATAATTCAACCCTTTCATCCCAGGAAGCCGCCTCATGAACCTCAGTTACTTGCTGCATCAGCATGTTGACGTTACGTTTCAAACGTTCACACTCCAATCTCTTTGTACTGATCCTTTTTTGGGAGTCCTCTTCATTAAATAACAGCCTGCATTTTGGTTCTCAGTGTCATCCACAAACTCGGATGTCCATTGCACTCAGTTCCCGCCGTCAGGCTATCAGTATAGATTGTAAATATCTGATGTCATCGGCCTGATATTTGTGATAATCCAGTCGATACGACTTTATCATAAAGATCCATTAATCCTGACTCTCTGATTTCTATGTGTTAACCAACCGTCATCCCATGCTAATATATTATACGTCATATTCCGAGCCTCTGTCTTGTGTCAGAACGTTTATTTTGTGATACGTTGGGAAAAATCTCTGGAAAGCCTCATGTTGACCAGTTCCCTTTATCAAATCTGCATGCCAATTTCTCAGGGATTCCTGATGAAGGGCTCCTGCCAAAAACATTGATTTTCATGCTCCTTGGATGCTGCATGACTTGCTGTGCTTTTCCAGCATGACTATAATCTTGACATTCTCGGGGCTCTCCAAAAAAATAATTAGTATGATTTTACAGAACAAAAATAGTTTTCCCTTCACAAACAATGCCAACTCTGCATTAATCTTTTCTAAATGCCCTGCAATTCCTTCCTTAATAACAGACTGTAGCAGATTCCAAGCAATAATGCTTAGGATAAATTGTTCACACTTTCTTCATTTCTTGAAGACAGGTGTCACATTAGAGGTTCTCCAGTTTCGCTGGAACACTCCTGTAATCCAGAGTTATGGAATATTTCACACAGTGTCGCTAGTCACTCTGTGACCACTGCATTTAAAATTAACAATGAATCACTGCTGACCTACCTAACCTTAATCTGATCTGTTAGACAAAAATCTTCTTCCTTTTGTTAGACACAGTTCAAGACCCTCCCTCCTATTACCATTTTGTTTATACCATTGATATGCTTACAGTGCGTTCTCCATGAGGAGTGATTTAAAATGCTGGTGTAAATTATCTGCCTCTTCCCTGTGACCAGTTCTCCAGTCACACCCTCCTAATGGCCTCAATGTACTTTTGTCACTTCACTTCTGCGTCAGCTCACACACACATCTTCAAGCTTTCTTATGTAGATGGAAAAGCTCATGATGCTTGTGTTTATATTTCTTGCCAATTTATTACATCATATCTTTTCGTACGTTTTCCTCGCTTTCTAGATTCATATATCGTGCACAAATAAACCATTTGGCCCAATTTGTCCATGCTGATCAGGTTTTCTAAATTAAACTAATCCCATCTGCTTGCACTTGGCCCATATGCCTCTAAACGTTTCCCATTCATATGTTGGTCCAAATGTCTTTGAAATATTGTAGCTGTACTTGCATCTACTACTGTTCCTCTGACAGCTTATTCCATACATACATCACTTTTTTAAAAAAAAAGTTTCCCTTTGTCCCTTTCAAGTTTCCCCGTTTCCACCTTAAAGCTATGCATCTGTGTTTGAACTCCCCGATACTGCAGAAAAGACCTTGGCTATTTGCCCTCTCCATGCCTCCATGATATTATAAACTTCTAGAATGCCACCTCTCAACGTTATACACTCCTTCTGATACTAAGTTCAAGATCAAATGTTTAACGATATGCACTGCAAGTTTGAAAGAATATTAAAAATGACAAGTAAAGAAAACAGCCCAAACTTCATACCGTTAGTTTTGCTGTATGTTACAAAACTAAGGCAGCATGAAACTCTCACTAGGCCAATAAGAGGTCAAGCACCTGAATTCCATAGTGTGAAGGAGGTGATGATCTATACAGTGAAAACGTATCTCTTGCTAGATCTATATAATACCACATGGTCAACATTCACTCTCCTGTTCTCCCTGTGAACTTGTGTGGTTGTGTCTTTTTTATCTTACACTCAGTTAGAGAGAACCCCTTTCCCCCATTCACACCTTAATTTAAACCCATTTTGTATCATCTTCTCGTTCACAGGTGCTAATAGCCCGTTTATCTTTTGCCACGCCCTTTTTCCATCACCGGCAAGGGATGAAAAAGCCCAGTTTCAAACTCTTTTCAGTTCTGAACAATTCACACTGGACTTATAACACTCACTCTGTTTCTCAGTCTCTGCAGTTTCTGCCAGGCCTTCTGAGTTTCTCCAGAAACGAACAGGCACAGCACAATTTTTTAATTAAAGAAATAACAAAGGATACTGGAACTAAAAACACAAAAATTGCTGGAGAAACCGAGAATTTCGTAAAAGGGTCACTGGACCAGAAATATTAACTCTACATTCACTACAGAAGATGCCGCCAGACCTGCTTTGTTTCTTCAGCAATGTCTGTTTTTGAACAAGTTCCAATGATGTGTGTGAAAGCTGCTCAAACGCCCTGTCCAGCACGGAGCGCCCTACACTGGGAACTGAACGATAACTCAAAGTTCACACATTCATTGGCTCTGAAACTGCAAAAGGCTGACATCACTGACACCACAGAGCTCTTAATCATGGTCAGGGAGAAAACCAGAGGGAAACGCATTCAATTCAACGCAGGAGATGGCATTACGAGAAAGGAAACGATTCAGATGAATATGTTAAAGGTTTTGCATAACGTACCAAATTGGAAGCATGACACCAAGGAGAGACTCTCAGCAGAATTATAATATTAAAATGGAAGTGTTACTGCATCAGAAACAAGGTGAGGTCACTGAGTTCACGGTTCTTGTGTGAATGGATCTCAACGTGAACTTGGAGACAGTCAGTAGAATTGAATTGCAGATACTGCAGGTCAAACTGGGCTATCATGTGATGCTGTAGACAACAACAGCAACAAAAGCAGGATGGTATACAAACATAATCAGTAACATTTTCCCCAGGATATTCCATCAGTCTATCATTACTATCAAGCCGAGCAATGGTTCAGTGACGAGAGTGGGTGAACATGCCAAGGTCAGAACCATGTGTATCTATAGCTGATGACAAACCATTACAGCTACGGCGCTTGAGTGGTTTCATTCCAAACAGCAGAACTAACATCTGACAGAGAGGACGAAATGATCCCAAGACCAACAGATCATATCTAAGCTCTGCAGTCCTGCCACATCAAGACATAAATATCGGTGTACTTTTAAACAACTTACTGGAGGAGAGGACACCAGAAATATCCCCATCTTAAGTAATGGAACAGCCGTACACATCAGTATAAAAGACAAGGATCTGCACCATCCTCAGCCAGAGGTGTTAAATGGATGATCCACCTCACCCTCGTCATGATGCCGACAGAATCAAAGATGGCGGTCTTCAACCCTACTCTCTGTGTGGAGTTTGCACATTCTCCCCATGTCTGCGTGGGTTTCCTCCGGGTGCTCCGGTTTCCTCCCATAATCCAAAAATGTGCAGGTTAGGTGAATTGGCCAAGCTAAGTTGCCCGTAGTGTTAGGTGAAGGGGTAAATGTAGGGGAATGGGTCTGGGTGGGTTGCGCTTCGCTGGGTGAGTGCGAACTTGTTGGGCCGAAAGGCCTGTTTCCACACTGTAAGTAATCTAATCTACAATAAAATTCAATTCGTTACACATGACATGAAGAAATAGCTGAACACAGTAGATACGACAAAGGCAATGGGCCCTGACACCATTCCTGCAATGGGACTGAAGACTTGTGCTGCACAACAAGCCGTGTCCCTGGGGAAGCTGTTTCATTCCAGCTCCAACTCTGACAACTCCCTGACAATGTGGAAAATTACTCAGCGATGTCCAGTCCCTAATAGATGAATAATTAAATTCTGACAATTTAACACACCCTCAGTCCCTTCACGATAATCAAACTGGTGGGAGTTCTGTTTGACAGAGCTATCAAGCAGTACAGATCTCCTTCCCGAATGTACTTTCAGGAAGTGAATCTCCCGTGCTTTCCTGGTCTGGCCTAAAAGTGACTCCAGACACACAGACATGTGGCAAATTCATCAATGGTCTCTGAAACGGCCAAGCAAGACACTCTAATGTATCAAACTGCTCTGAGGTCTTAAGGGATAAAACCGGACAGAATATCCGGCCCCAGTATCGGTACCAGAAAGGGGAACGGGAAACACAGATCTGTTGACCATGCAGAGACCGCACATCTGAGAGCTTGTGACAACATTTACAGAGCTTTACCACAAAATGCACAGAAACATCGGGAAAGGAGTCGGCCATTCAATACATTAAGCCTTCCCCATTCTAGTTCATGGAGAAAATCGCCTCAGTACAATTTTCATGACACAGTGTTTATATTCCTTAATATGTTTAAATATTGTGAAATACAAAATAAGAACTGCTGTAGTCCCTTCGGTACATCAATCTTGCTCCTCGATTCAATATAGAGGCAGTTCTCTGACAGCGCGTGTTTATTAAAAACGATTTCGCTGCAATGAGATTCGTGAATTACGCACGTTTTCTCTATAAAGTGAATGCCCGTTCACTGTGACACGATTCCTTGCCGTTAACTAGCTGAATAGTAAAATCCAGCTTCGGGATCCTCTGTCTGCAAAATGCACAATCAATGTGTTCAGCTAAAACAGGAATGTAATCTGCTCTGCAAATCTTGAAACTGAGCCTGAAACTGGGAATATTAATCTATATTTAGAAAGAACTTTATTTAAATCCCGGGGAGAATCTTGGGGAGAACTGGGATTCACCATCAGCATCACGTGGTCAGACAGCCCTGCGTGTCTTCTGGTGAAGAGCATGGTAAAATGTATAGGGCTGTAGTCAGTGACTGTAGTGTGACAGTGTTACATTAAGAGCACTATTGCATTACAATATATGATGCAAAGGTTTACTTAGACTGTGCTAATGTGTGTGTGCGTTAGACTAACTTTAATTTTTTAGTTTTTAACGATATTTTGCGATTTGCCCCTTACTCGTTTTTTCCCATTGGTACCATTGTCAATATTGCACGATTTTGTGTAACACTGTATTGCACAAGAAAACAGCTACCGTGATATTGGATAATAACCTGTAAAGATATCTGATCCTCTATCTTCATACCACACCCCTCCTCGATCCCTATCCGTTTACTGTATAGAAATCCTTATTTATATTCAGTGCCTTGGTTTACACAGCCTGATCAAGGAAACTATTCTCCAGGTTCACCAGTCTCTGAGTGCAGACATTTATTCTCATCTCAATGCGCCAAGCCTATTATGCAAATTCAAATCCTATGGGACTGGGACTAATATGGCTTTAGAATGGGATAGCTGTCTGGAAGCAGTGAGTAAGAATAAACAAGTTTTGTTTCGAGGGGAATCCTTGGCGGATATAGCAGGACGGGGACTTGGGCCCCAGCTATTCCAAACACACATCATATATTTGGTTGAGGGGATCAAATACAATATTTCCAAGTCTGCTGATGGCACTAAATAATATCGGATTGTGAGTGGGTGAGCAGGATGTCAAAAAAAAACACAAGGTGACTGAGGCAAGTGGAGTATCTGGGCAAACACGTGGCAGAAGAAGAACAATGGGGGTGCGGGGGATATGTTTGTTGTGACCTTTGAAAGGAAAAACAGAACGGGAGTCTGTCATTTGAAAAGGGATTGATTGACAAACGTTGATCTATAAAGTAACTTTAGCTGCATTTTTGTTTTCTTCTTTACAGCCCTCCGAGGTCAGTGCAGGACAGTGAGATCTGAATCGAGAAGTCAATATTGGGATTGGCATTGGCACGCTGACCAGTGTACACAGATCCAACAAGTTGTAACATTGAAAAGGATCTGGATCTCCCTGTACACCAGTCACTGAAAGCAATCTTGCAGGAGCAGAAAGCTGGTAGGCAGATAAATCGTGTATTCACTTTCATTACAGGGTGATTTGAATCCAGGAGTAAGGGTGTATTACTGTAGATGGACAGGGCCTTGGTGAGATCTCATTTCGAACATTGTGCAGTATTGTGTGCAGTTTTGGTCTCCTTACCTAATAAAGGACAAACCTGACATTGATGGAGAGCAGCGAAGGATGACATGACTGATGTCTGGGATGACAGGCTTGTTGTTGCCGAAGACTCTGGTGCGGCTGGGCCTGTATTCCAGGGGTTTAGGAAAATGAATTGAGATCTCTATGAAATACATAAAATTCTGTCAGGACGAGACAGATTGGAAGCAGGGGTGATAATTTCCCTGTGTAGGACATCAAAAATAAGGGGCCACAATATTAGATACAGGCAGGCCCAACTTGTTTATTCTTACTCACTGCTTCCAGACAGCTATCCCATTCTAAAGCCATATTAGTCCCAGTCCCATAGGATTTGAATTTGCATAATAGGCTTGGCGCTTTATCAAAAATCTTCCTGAAAATCCAGTCGTATTGTAGTGATTGCATCTCCATAATTATGCTAAACGTCACTTTCTCAAATATGATTCCCATTTGATCAATCTCTGTTGACATAGTCTGTGCTCATTACTTTCAGTTCCAATATTTCCTTTAAAACTGTTTGGTTGCTAATTTCATTCGATTATCTTTTTTTCTCAACCGACTAATGTTTGCTAGTATTGTTGGGAAGTTTTCTTTTTTGTTTTTTTTTTCTGTGAAGACATAACTGAAGTATTTGCTCCATAGTTCTGCCTTTTCCCTGTCCTCAATTCTCTGGTATCAGACTGTAAGAAAGCTGCACCTTTTTTCCCTTAATTTTGCCATTGACATATTTTCAGAAGATATTACAAGTTTAATCTTAAAACCCTTGTTAATATACTCTTCAGAAACCCATCAATTCCTATGTTAAGCTACTCAATGATTGACCTTCCACAGCCATACAAACACAGACGCACAGACGTTGTACCATCAGAAATACAGCCCGGTCTACATTAGTCCCACTTTTCCGACACAAGACCCGTAGCCGTGAATCTTATGGCATTTCAAGTGGACAGCCGTGTATTTTCTAATGATTCTGAAGTTACCATGACAACTCCTCTCTCAGGAAGGGCATTCCGGACCCCAACACCCTCTGGGTGAAAAACAATCCTCAATTCTTCTCCACATCTCAAACCCTTCAGTTTAAAATATGCTCCATTGTTCTTGGTCCTTTGACTGAAAAGAACAGCTGCTGTCTATCCACCCTGTCCATGTCCCTCGGAATCTTATCCTTCTGAATCACAGCCCCCTCAGCCTTCTCTCCTCAAAACTAAACAACCCGAGCTTATCCAGCCTCTTTCCAAAGCTGCTATGCTCTATCCCTGTGAACATCCTGGTGAACCTTCTCTGATCCCGCTCCACTACAATCAGATCCTTCCCGTAATGTGGCTCCCAGAACTACACACAGTATTCCATCTTAGCCAAACCAAAGTTCCACATAGCTCTTATAATCTATGCCATGATGAATAAAGGTTACGTTTACTTCCCCAATGCTGTCTCAAATTGTGTATTAACCTGTTTACTCACATTCAAGGATGTACTGCCATTCATTGAGGACTCCTTCTGGTTCCTTCTTCTAAAGTGTATCATCTCATATTTATCAGGATAACATTCCATCTGCTATTGATCTGTCCATCTGACCATTCCATCTGTATCTTCCTATAATATAAGGCCTTCTTCCTCACTGCGAACCACCTGGCCAATCTTTGTATCAAACACAAACTTAGTTGTTATACTCCGCCAACTCCGTCTATATTCACAGCTGCATAATTTATGAACACCATAAATAATAAGGTTATAGTTCACACAACGCCAGGTTTATACGGAGACACAAGCTTCAAAAGGCTGCTTCTTCATCAGGTGACGTCCACTTTGAAAGCTCGTGCCTCTGAATAAACCTGCTGGACTATAACCTGGTGTTATGTGATTTTTAGGTTTGCCCACCCCAGTCCAACAGCACCACCTCCGAATCACAAATAATAAGGGACATGGCACTGATCCCTGTGATACACCATTGGACACCGGTCTCCAGTCACACTAACAGCCTTCAACCACTACCCTCTGTCTCCTAATACTAAGTTGATTTGGATGCAACTTGGCAAGTCACTAATGACTTCTACCTGTTCCTTTGTTATTCCTTTCTGCTTGACACATTTGCAGAATATCTGGGGATTTTCCCTAATCTTATCCAGCCAGCAGGTTTCTATGCCCCTATTTTAGACAGTTCTCACCGAGTGATGAATTTCCTGATTATTACGGTCTTAAGTGGGAAATCCCTTATCTTGTCATCATTTGCCTTGAATGTGGATCGAGGAGAAAGTGAGGTCTGCAGATGCTGGAGATCAAAGTTGAAACTTTATTGCTGGAACAGCACAGCAGGTCAGGCAGCATCCAGGGAACAGGAGATTCGACGTTTCGGGCACAGGCCCTTCTTCAGGAATGTGGATCATACAGCCAGGGAAGTGTTCTGTTAATTTCCAAATTGTCATATGTTTTGTGAATTTCCTAAATTTCGCCGTGACCCACCTCTCATTCTTTCAAACTCTGGAGAACATAGGCTGAGTTTCCTCATCAGGCAACTTCGTCATCTGTGGCATTAATCTGGAGAATGTCCATTGCATTTTCTTTGTGGTCAGTATATTCTTTCTCAGATTGGGTCACCAACAGTGTACACCATGGATGCAGGTTTGGAAGGTTCATTTCCAGAAGTTTCATTACCTTACATCGTCAATGGACCTCATGCGTAGCAATGCTGAAAATTCCGGCTTTCTATTTGTATGTTTGGGTTTCTTTGGTTTGTAGATGTCATTTCCTGTGATGATGTTATTTCCTGTGGTGAAGTCACTTCCTGTTGTTTTTCTCGGGTGGTGGTAGATGGCACATGGCACTGATCCCTGTGATACATCATTGGACACCGGTCTCCAGTCACACTAACAGCCTTCAACCACTATCCTCTATCTCCTAACAATAAGTTGATAATAACTAATATCACATCTAGTTAGACATCTGTCAGAAATACATAAAGATTCTCTCCATTGTTGCTATTAATTTCTAAATATCGATATCACACGCTGTATAATAGATTCTAACCGTTTCCCTGCAGATGTCAAGTTAATTGGTCGGCAGTTCTCCAAACTATGTCTTCTTGCCTTTTTAGATGCTTGGATCCCTTCCATTAATCTATAGTACTTGGACCACGTTCACTAACTTCCATTTATCAGCAATGGCTTCCAGCCTCTGCAGAATGCAGGAAAATAAAACAGTCATCGACAGTGCAATTAATACTTCTATTGCTGATTTATGCCTGACATTTCAATATGACACACATCAGGTTTGTCAGACTGAGCAATGCTCAATCCTGTTACACTTTCAAATATCACCTTGCTACTGATATAAATTGACTGCATGTCTTCAGTTGCACAAGCCCTAAAATTTGTGGGCGTCATAGTGGCACAGTAGTTAGGGCTGCTGCCTCACAGCACAAGAGACTCAGGTTCAATTCCAGACTCAGGCGACTGACTGTGTGGATTTTGTACATTCTCCCTCTGTCTGCGTGGGTTTAGCTCCGGTTTCCTCCCACATTCCAAAAATGTGAAGGTCAGGTGAATTGGCCGTGCTAAATTGCCTGTAATGGGGCGGTTGTGCTTCGGCGGGTCGGTGTGGACTTTTTGGGTCGAAGGGCCTGTCTCCACACTGTAAGTAATCTAATCTAATTTCACTCGGTATTACTGGGTGATTTTGTGGAAATTCCTCCGTGAAGATAGATGCATAGTCGCTAATTATTTTCTTGCCCATTTCCCTGTTCTTCACAATAAACTCTCCTCTCCCGATTACAAATTTCCATATTTGACGTTTCTTTCATTTTGTTTCCTTTGAAATACAGATTGTAGATTTATGCAGTGTTTTTGTTCCTGTTTGTTGGCATTCATGTTCTCTTTCAGATTTCCTGATCAGTTTCAAGGCCCTTGTTTCTGGATCGTGAATTTCTAAAATTCTCAGGTTTCCACAATGACTGAAATTCTTCTAAAGCCACTTCATATGACTAATACAATTTCGAATTTGTTATGTTAAATATCATTGTGTCACTTTCCCTTTCTTTGATGTTTGTACCTGAAATAAATAGACCTAGTTTTCAGACTTTGGATTTCTATTAATCTCCTGGTCTGACCACATATGTTCAGGAAAACTGCAGGAGTACAGAGAAGGAATCGCGGGGGCCCTGGCTGATATTTGTGCATCATGTCTGATCAACGGGTGAGGTCCCGGAGGACTGGAGGGTTGCGAATGCTGTGCCCTTACTCAAGAAGGGCTACAAAGAAAAGCCTGGAAACTATAGACAAGGAAACCTAAACCCTGTAGTAGGGATCTTACTGGAAAAGGTTCTGAGAGATTAGATATACATGCATTTGGAAAGACAGGGTGTGATTAGGAGTAATATTAGAATGGTGCTAGAAAAGCACAGCAGGTCAAGCATCATCCGAGGAACAGGAAAATCAATGGTTCAGGCAAAAGTCCATCATCAAACACAGCACTGCGTTGTGCATGGGAGATCATGGCTCACAGATTTGTTAGAATTCTTTGATGATGTGACCAGCAACGTTGAGGAGGGAAGGGTGGTATATGTAATCTATATGGATTCCAGTAAGGCCTTCAATAAAGTTCCAAATGGTACGCTGCTCTGGAAGGTTAGATCGAATGTAATTGAGGAGGAGCTGCCAAATTAGATACAAAATTGCATTGATAGTAGGAAGCAGAGTGTAATACTGGAAAAATGCTGGCCTGACGGCAGGCCTGTGACTAGTGGAATGCCTCACGGGTTGGTGCTGGGACCACTACATATTACATATATTTATGATTTAGATGAGAATGTATAGGCATGATTTGTAAGCTGGAAGATGACACTAAAATAGGCAGCATCATGGAGAGTGAGGAAGGTTATCAGAAATTTCAGTAAATACAACAGTATCTTGATCAGTGAAGTGGCTTAGAAATGGCAAATGGATTTTAATATTGATCAATGTAAGTTCTTGCATTTTAGAAAATCAAATCAAGGTTGGAGTTTCATTCTGAATGGTTGGGTCCTAAGGAGTGTAGTAGAATAGAGGGACCTTGGAATTCAGGTACATGGTTCTCCGAAAGATGATTCAGAGGTAGACAGGTCAGTGAAGAGAGCTTTTGGCACACTGGTCTTCATTAGTGTATATCACTTTGTATCAAAATTAGGTAGTTACGTTGCAGTTATACAGGACGCTGCGGAGGCCATATTGGTAGCGTAATGTTCAGTTTTGTTCACTTTGCTATAGGAAGGATATTATGAAACTGGAAAGAGTGCAGAAGAAATTTACAATGATGCAGCAAAGGACTCAATGGTCTGGTTATAGGGAGAGGTTGGGCAAGCTTTTTACTTAAGATGTATGAGGCTGAGGGGGAATCTGATAGAAGTGTATAAGATCATAGGAGGGAAGAACAGAGTGAATGCACTCAGATTTATTTTCTTAGTGTTAGGCAATCACGGACAAGAGGGGATTAGTTTAAGGTCAGAGGGGAAACAATAAGAGGGATCCTGGGGATCAACTACTTTTCACACAGGGGTGATACGCATATGGAATGATGAGCCAGCGGAAGATGTTGACGTGGGAACAGTCGCAACATTTAAAAAGCATTTGGACAAATACACTGTCAAGAAAGGATAGAAGGATGCCAGGCAAAAGCAGGGAAATGAGGTTAGTGTGGATAGACATTTTGGTCGGAATTGACGAGTTTGGGCCGAACGGCCTATCTCCGTGCTGTCGGACACTATGACTCGAACAACCATTGCTTATCTCCCACTGAATGTTATATTGTACTTTCCCAATTCACTGGAGCTATCTTGACCCTCTAGCTTCCAGTCTTCCATGATGTTTGACCAGAATGGTCAAACATTCTATATTGTATGCCGACGCCGTGTAAAATACACCTTATTAATGTCACTCTTCCTTAAAATCTGTTTCAGAACAAGGTTATTAATTCATCCTTCTGACCACACAATGCCAAATCCAAAATAACCTGCTCTCCAGCTTGCTTCAAAACATATTCTTCAACCTACCGCATATTCACTTACAGAATTTATTTTTCACAGTGTGAGCAGTCACTTAGTTAATGCAGTTTAGATGCAACTTGAGACCATCCAATAAGACTGCAGTATCCATGATACTTGCATATCTAATTTCCAGAGGATATGATGCTCAGATTTTCTGCAGCCATTTTCATTTCAATAGATATATTTGCTTCTCTTTGCCACTTGTAAACTCTACCTAAACTGATTCTGTGGAAGCTGAGGGACAGGTCTTTGTCATTATTAGTGATAGACCTGGACAAGACATTCGGGGAGACTCACCTCGATACTGAGATGATCTGAAGTAATGCCCAGCAATACAGGACAAGCATCAATAACCTTCACCGCTCTGTCAGAATAAGGGTCGCAGTATTCTCTCTGTTCCCTCACACTCACTGTATATCATTTAAAACACCTATCCCCAGACAATATTCACGTTCTATCTCCAAATAAGGCTCAGATTCTACTACTCTCACTATTAAATTCAGTAACTTCCTTCTCACACTTTCTCTGTCACCTACGCAATATTCCCCACATTAATAATGTTATATGGATTCAAAACTGTGACTGACTCATTCCAGACACATTAAAATTCCCCCAGCCCCATCTCCACGAGCACTAACAGCAGGATCATCCACTCCTGCCCTCATTCCCTCCCTCCCTTTCTCCCATTCCAAGAGAAACAGCCTGGAATAGGACAGAAAGGGGCAAGACGGGTGGTGGAGTGCCCAATATACATTCCCTCACCCGCCTACCCCTTGCCATGTGGGAAGGACCCTAGTACTAGATGGAGCGGACTGTGATGCCTCGCGTGGAGTTTCTAAAACATCCCCGTCCCACTGACAGATTAAAAAGCAGTGCTCAGTGAAAAACAATTCTCACTTTAAACCCACTGTCAGTTCCAACGGCAGTCCTTTCACTCCCCCCAAAAAACTACATATACCTCACTGAACAGAGATGCAGACACAGAAATACACAGAATTATTAGTAAACATCCCAACATACGAACAAACACAATACATAAAAGGGGATTGCCATGCACACACGTAGAAACACACAGAGACATATACAGTCACACACACAAATAGACACAAACACAGAGAGAAATACACAGGCTGATATACAGAAGGACAGACGTAGGCACACAAATACACAGATGACAAGCAGATGAACACACACATACGTGCACACAGACACAAACACTAGTGTCATTACAACAGAAATAGATGAGTTTTTGATTTATAAGGGGGGCAAAAATTCTCGGGGGAGGCAGGAGAATGAGGTTAAGGAACATATAAGAAATTATTGAATGGCATATCAGAATCGATGGGTCGAATAGCCTCATTCTGCTCTTTTTTTCATGCTCATGTGGTGTTATGCATTAGGTATTCTCGTCCTGAGATAGCACCAGAGGCTGGGTTTGATACATATTTGATTGGAAAGGGTCAGTGGCAATGTGGGACAGGTTTTGAGTTTGGAATGGGTAATGTTTATTCCTAATTATTCTGTTCTAATATCAGAAAAGATGAGGTGATTTGATGTTCAGTTAAAACAGTTTAAAAAAAAACAGGTTCCACAATGAAATGAGGACGTTCCTTTCTCTTTAGTGCTGTGTCCCTGTGGTGTCTTCATCCTCAGGGAACAGTGAAGACTCGGTTTTTGAAGATATTCAAGGCTGAGCGCGACTGATCTTTGCTGGACAGGAGAGTCAATGTTTATTGGGAACAGACAGGAGACAGATGGTCAGAAAAACTCGGATCAGCTTTGAGCATTCTGAATGGTGCAGCCGAATGGCCAACTGTTGCCCGCCCGCCATGTGTTCTTCCCTCAATCCACCCATCGAGGCTGTTATAGAGATATACTGCTGCCCCTACCCCGTGCGTTGTTCCCTCAATCCACCCCTCGATGCTGTTACAGAGATATACTGCTGCCCTACACCGTGTTTTGTTTCCTCAATCCACCACTTGAGGCAGTTACCTGGTAGGGGCCCACCCATTTAGTCAGACAGAATCATTACAATGAGACAGGAGAAGACAATTCTACCCATCTAAGGAATTACACAAGAACATAGAATGAAGTAATTCAGCTCATTGAGTACATTACACAGCCCCGGAGGAGGACATTCAACCTGCCTGAACGGCTACACAGGAACAGGGAAGCTGTCAAAAACCGCAAATAGAGAGTAGAGACAAATATTTATTTTCAGGCTAAAAAGCTGTAACTGATAGAGTGTCTCAGAATCACTGTGGGGTCATCAGTGACCAATAATGCATTTCAAATATCTGAAGGAAGGCGAGGGAATGGCTAGAAGCTCAATTAGCTCATACACCAAGATAGTCATTTAATGTGTCATCAACTGGAGTAGTGAATCTGCAATGTGATACAGACAGGGAAGGTTAATGAGGAAAACCTTCAGCAGAAATAACACAAGATAGGTTGTCTATTTTGGCATGAAGGATCAAACAATGGTGATCAATTTAAATGGAGAGAGATTGTAGAACCCTATGATACAGGCGGTTTCCATGTTCTTGGGATATGAATCATATGAAATCAGTCTGCAGATGCAGCAAGTGATTTGGAATTGAAGTGGAATGATGTTGTTCTTAACAAAAGATTATTGGGTTTAATCGCAGGAATGTTTTACTGCAACTGTACAGGAAATTGCTGAGCTCACACCTGAGGCACTGTATGTAGTTTTGATACCCTAAACTAAAATAAAATGATGTAATTCTTTTCGAAGATTTTCAAAGAGGTTTCCCTTTACTCATTCCTAGAATGCCAGCCTATTGTTATGTGGTATTATCAGTTTCGATCTTAGCTGAGGAATAGCATTGAACCATCTATGACTTTCTGAAGAATGTATCAACTGGATGCATATTATCTCTTGTCAGGGAGACTAAAGCTAGAGAATATTTTTTAAGAAAAAGATGTCTTGATATTAACACACATACTGTGAAGACACTGACCAATATTTTCAAATTACACAGACATATGTAAGCATGTCATCAAATTATAAAGTGGGGACTTTTTTTGCGATTGAAACGAATGATGCCCTTGCATATAATCTATAATCAGGTTTTCCAGAGAATGTTCCAGGAGAGCACACATGGCCCAGTTTGGTGTTCAGTTGGCATGATTGTATGTTCCAACACAGAGAGGGAGAAAAAACGGTTCCTGCCTGAGAAGCAGCAGCAAATTGATCTCTCTCTCTCTTACTTTGTTCCGCCCAATAGCAAAGTGTTAGTCCATCAAATTCCTGAGTTATCTTTACCACTTGTGAAGGATTCCTGGTGAGGATTCATTGAAGTCTCTCCACTGCCTGAAATAAAGGGAATTCAGCCAAATCCAACTGTTCTCGAAAGAAATCCGACTACCAGTAGCTTGTGTGAGCATAATAATTTCAAAAGCAGAATAGTGTTTGGAACACTCTATCATTTTACCATTTGTTATGAGTTCCACTTTTTGTATCTCCCATTTTTCTAGAAAATGACCTACTCTGAGACCTATATCATTGGACACATCACTAACCTATTTAACATTGGTGTAGCCAATGGAGGAGTGGGACTGGGAAAGGAAACAGTGACCCCCCCAAAATTGGTTGTAACAGAAATGAGAAATTCTCAAAGGACTGCTCAAGTGGAAATTCCCTTCCACAGATGTTTGTGGTGCCTGGATGTTTGCATTTGTTCAAAGTTGTTTTTTGTGACATTTGACAGACAAGTGAATGTAGGAAAATGATATACAGACAAAAAAGTGCTGCTGAGACCACAAACACATCACCCATGATCTTGAAGCAGGTGGAACAGTGACAAAGTGTCTAATGTCCCAATCCTGTTGCTTGGTCTTATGTTCCTATGTTCTATTCAGCCCCTCACAGCCCCTTGTAAGGAGCAGATGGATGCCACTTGCTCCAAATTCCTGGTCTACAGTTAGACAGGATATCATTCATTCCCTCCAGACTGTCATGTAAGGTTTGATATGGGTTGGAAATATTTTTGGGAAATTGAGGTTGGGTTCGAAAGACACCTCTGGTCTCTTTACAGAGTGTGTCCTCTCTGCAACTTGTGCTTCATTTGTTGGTCACGGTGTTGACCCAGATTCCCTGTGAATACAGCCCCCATAACTCACCCACAGATAAGTCACAAAATGTTTTGCTCTCTCTGATTGCAAAGTTCAATAACGGGACGTTCAGGAAAATTGCAATCATTAACTTCGTAATGACAGAATATGAGGACATAAGATTAGATTACAGTGTGGAAACAGGCCCTTCGGCCCAACAAGTCCACACCGACCCGCCGAAGCGAAACCCACCCACACCCCTACATTTACCCCTTACCTAACACGACGGGCAATTTAGTATGGCCAATTCACCTGACCCTGCACATCTTTGCACTGTGGGAGGAAACCGGAGCATCCAGAGGAAACCCACGCAGACACGGGGAGAATGTGCAAACTCCACACAGTCAGTCGCCTGAGGCGGGAATTGAACCCGGGTTTCTGGCGCTGTGAGGTAGTAGTGCTAACCACTGTGCCGCCGTGCCGCCCATAAGGAAGAGGATCAGATAATTCGGATGATCAAGCCATTGTATACCATCATGGCTGATCAACTGTTGACATTACCTCCTCTTTAATGCTCAAGTCTGCACCCCTTATCTCTCTGACAGGAACAAAAATGCATCTACCTTCTCTTTAAATACTTTCAGTGATTTAGCTCCCATAACTCTCGATCCCAGATAATTCCTGACAGTGATTACCCTCTGTAAAACACCCTGCACAGACACCATTACTTATTGATTCGAATAAGATTTGAGCACAGGGGCTCAGGAAAGAGTGAATAGCTTTGATATCAAGGCAGTATTTGTCGGAGGCTGGCATCGGGACCCCTTACTTAATTGAGCTGAATAGAAATCAGGTGTAACCTCTCACAAGTTGGGGTCTTTCAGAGCACAAAGAAAGATGTTTGTGCTCGATTGCCAACAAACATCTCAGTCCCCGGATATCTCCGCAGGAAATCCTCAGATTAGCTTCCTCAGCACAAACATCTTCAGCTACTCCATCAATGTCTTTTCCCATCAGAAGATCTGAAGTGGGGGTGATGACTGAAGATCACACAATGTTCAGAACATTTTTCCCCCATCAGCTCATGAACGATTCAGTGTCCGTGTGCAACAAGACCCGGACAGCATTCCGCGTTTGATCTATTAAGGTGTTGGTAACATTCATGTAACAGCACAGCCCAGACGTTACACATTTCCACAGTCGATAGAGGAGCTCATTCAGCACCTCAAGCGGGTCAGACACTGATATGTGGAAGCTATTCAGCCCGTGGAAAATACTGAACAAGAAGAGTCATAGCCTATTCAGTCCTCCTGCCTGTTTCTGGTCAGGTCGGTACATCGAGCTGTTAAACAGGAACAGAGCCCAATCAGACCCTTAAACCTGCTCCATGAGACGAGGAGGAAGCTATTCAGCCACACGTGATAATTACGCAGGAACAGGAGATTGTCACTGATTCTCCAACATGACAAACCAATGAAACCGAGACTGCACTGATAGAGGGCTCCATGATATTAATCATGGCTCCATTGTTTTTAGAACGTGTGCTACTTTAACGTGGTTTGCTGGCAGTGAGGAGGGAAAGCAAATATTTCGAGTAGAGTCTCAAGGAGGCATTTTCCATCTCCGAGAAGACACACCAATGTTCTCCATGTAGGTGAGAAGCTGTTGGGAAAAGTTAAAACTTTCGAAATGAAACTATTGTGGCTGATGTCGGGATTATGGATAGCATGACGTTCATTGCCGGATCACGCACCAATTCAACTGTATTCATGTTGGAAGAGTTTATTCAAAAGCCTGAATCTCCCACTCTCTCTCTCGTTCTCTCTCTGTCTCAATCGAAATAGGGAGTGGGTGTGGTTGGGTGGAACGTTCCAAGAGGTTCTTAAACTATCGAGAATCATGGAACCCGAATGAAAAGAAAAGCCATGGAATTTATCACCGTAAGGGTATCTGTTTAGAACACCATCAGTGATTGTCCATCCCCCTTAAAGTTCAATGAAATCACCTCTTATTCACTCACTAAGCTTCATTCATTGCTCATGTTGCCATCATCCCAGAGATTAGTCTAGTGAGACTTGTGAGAATATCTATCGACAGTACCCCAAATACTGCCTCAACAACACTCTCAGGGATGAACGCAATAATCCTTTTCTCTCACTTAGACATCGCCGTTTCTTTCCTGTGCCATAAAACATTACTCTCTATGCACGACGACTGACATGGAATTTATAAGTCCCTTACATCTGTACGTCAGCCTATGGTGCATCACTCTCGGAGAGAATTTCAATGAGATTGAATATACCTGTAATAGGGGATGATCACCTACTTGAAAACAAATGAGCTGTAGGAATACGGGAAACAGGCAGGGGGAGGGAGCTATCTTTACTTTTGTTCTTCTCTCACAGGATGTATTCAGCCCTGGTCAGGGAAGCATGTTATTCCAACCTTAGACTGAGTGGCAGGTTCAGTTGTTCCACAGGACACTGAAAAATAAATTACATTGTTGGGGGTTTGTAATGTTACAACACAGGATAAATACTCCTGCTTAATTAAAACCAGCAACCGAGAAAAGATTTATCCCATGCAGTAATCTGTGATAATTCTAGAATCCAAAACTATTTAAAGTAAAAACAAATTAACAACTTTATTTCTTAAAGTATGACAGAGAATAATAAACGAACGATTATTTACAGCTTATTCCTCTAACCTGTCTTTTACCTCCCCATCCCTACAACAATACTAGTCCGATTAGACTCCTAATTAAGATTTACAAAACAAAGCTTCTTATCTCAAAACCAGGAAGCTTTCTGCGCTTCTCCATATTCCTGTCTTCGTTTCTTCTTGGGGATTCTGCTTCACCAGTTACTAATCAATAAATGTACCTTTAAGACAGCTATTTTTCAGGCAGGCTTTGCATGCTGGTAGCTTGGCATTTCTTCTCTCAACTGTTCAATTTCCATAGTCTTGTACCGCCAAAACATTGGATTGTCATTGGCTTTTAAGATTGTCAGTATAATATAATCAAACGTTTGAGGTGGGTATTTTGGGGTAGAATTTAAAATGTTTGGCGGAATTTGTTTTTGTCTCGAGACAATGAGCTAATTGAGTTGTCCGACCAAATGTTGCATTATATCTATTTTTCAGAACACTTGGTGCTGTCAGGTATCTATTACTGGCTTTTAATTCTCTTAAACGTACAGTACACACACATGTTCATCACAGAATTCACACGGAAACCCGACTAGGGAAGTATGACACGTTGACTTCCCTAAAGGACTTGAGGCAAGCTTTTATAACAAATGATAATGGATGCTTTTAAATTCCACCAATTTCCTTCATGAGATATCAACACTGTTATTCTGTGGTTCTAGATTATGTGTCAATACCTTGACCATCATAAACTGTTTTCCCGTCTGTGCAGAGAACGCGCTAAACATCCTCAAGAGCAATTATTTAGTGATGGACATATGATGTGAAGGATCTCGAAACTGTTCCATCCGGATTGAACAAATGCACAAATCATGGTTTATTCAGAAGTTGCACTGAGACTGCGGATGAGACTAGGATATCATAATGGTGGTATTGGACAAGATTGGTGAGTGTGGAGGTCATGGAGATGTAAACCTGTGAAGGGCAAACTGAATTATGGAGTTTGAGAACAGTTTGGTTCCTTCTCGTGTCTCTGTGAATAATTTATAAATAGTCGTTTGATAGTAATAATTCATAAGGAAACAAATTTTTGTTTGAAACTGAAGACATTGACTTGCATCTTCCAAAATCTATATATCATGAGCAGAAATTCAGTTCAACCCGGCTTAGTAGACAAATTTGGTGACTTACCAGGAACACCAACTATAGCGAGGATGGGACAGTAACCACCTTGAATAATCCAAAGGATATCCTGGATCCGTAATGCTAATGATATCCAAGGCCGGGAAAGCCAGTAAAGACCCTCAGATAAACTCCTGTCCATTGCTGTAACATTCCAGTCTAATGTTCTCAGTTTCTGATCCAATGTTGGAACGTCCCTATCCAAGGTCCTCACATTCTGAACCATTATTGTAACATTCAATCTAATGTTCGTAGATTCTTATCTTTTCTCTCCCTCTCTCTCGAACTGCAGATCCCTGTTAGTGCTATCAGTGATGTTCCTACTCGTACGATGGGATAACTCATTGAGAGAGCGCATTTATCATTCAACGATGGAAACTCTCCACTGGGATAATTAGGATCCACGGAGATTGACAATAATCACAGTCACTGAACAAATAGCTTCAGTTAACCCCTTTCAATTCAATACTGATTTTATTAAAATTCAAAAGAACGTTTAATATTTACACATTTGGCATGCGATATGTCGGGGCGACTAAGGGAAGGAATATTGGAGATGGTTGTGTGTAATGGATATGGGAGTAATGTCAAAGGATTGTCAGAACATAAACAAGTTTCTCCGTTAATAAATGGAAACGTACACTCTGTAACTACTGATCAGTGATTATAATGTCAGCAAAACATGGAGAGAACTTTTCTAGTCCATAATCTGACAGGGAAATGTGCCTACGGGCAACATGAGTTATAGCAGACAAATAGGCATGAATATGTTAACAAAGAATATGGTGTGACACAATTCAGATGGTTATTCGAGGATCAGAGAGGGCAGGTGAGGGTCATGATGTTAATTTTATCGACGTCAATCAACTGTGACTAAGTACCATTCACTGGATTTAAATTGCAGTGTGATTATGATATTGGGGTCATGGCTGTTGAGACTGAAGGGAGAGAACATGATATTCCCCAGTAATCAGTATTGGAATGTTACTCTTTATAAATCATATAACGATCAAATTCCAGGATACATCTCCAATGAGGAATGAGGAGAGCCAATATTAACCATACAACCAGAAGACAAAGGAGCAGAAGTTTGGCCATTCAGTCCATTGAGCCTTCTCTGTCATTCAATGATGGCTGTTAAGCTTCTCAACTCCATTCTCCCGCTTTCTACTTGTGACCGTTGATCGTCATTACAATAAAGAACCTATCTGTCTCACTCTTAAATATACTCAATGACCTTGCCTCAGCAGCCTTCTATAGGAGTGAATTACGTAGATTCACCACTCTTTGGTAGAAGAGGTTCCTCCTTATCTCTGTTCTAAAGGCCTCCCCTTTACTCTGTACCCACGGGTTCTAGACTCTCCTACCATTGGAAATATATTTCCAATCTCCACTCTGTCGAGGTCATTCGGTATTCTGTAAGTTTCGATTATAACTCCTAATATCCTTCTGAACTCTATCAAATATAGACCCAGAGCCCTCAGATATTCTTCGTATGTTAAGCTTTTCATTACTGGGACCATTCTCGTGAATCTCCTTGGAAAACGTTCCTGGGCCAGTACATTCTTCCTGAGATATGGGATCCAAGACTGTGCACAATAATCCAAATGTGGTCTGACGAAAGACTTACAGAGTTTCAATAGTACATCCCAGCTTTTATACTCAAGCCCTCTTGAAATAAATGCCATAACTGTATTTGTCTTTATAACTATTGACAAAATGTAAGTTTACCTTTCGAAACTCCAGGATTAGATCTCCCTCGTCTTTTTGCACTTCAGACTTTTGAACTTGCTTGCTATTCAGAAAGTTGTTCATGTCTGTATTCTTCCTGACAAAGTGCATGACATCGCACTTTCCCAAGTTATACTCCACCTGCCACTTCTTTGCTCACTCTCTTAACCTGTGCAAATCCTTTAGCAGGAGAAAGTGAGGACCGCAGATGCTGGAGATCAGAGTCCATAAGTGTGGTGCTAGAAATGCACAGCCAGTCAGGCAGCATCCGAGGAGCAGGAGATTCAACGTTTCAGGCACAAAGTCTTCATCAGGAATGAGGGGCGTGGGTGTAATGGGGTTGAGCGATAAATAGGAAGGGCTAGGCTGCGAAGAAGGTAGCTTGGAAGGCGATAGCTAGATGAAAGTGGGTGGTGATTGTGATAGGACAGAATGGAAGGTGGAGTGGATAGATGAGAAGGAAGATGGACAGGTAGGACAGTTCAGGAGGGTGGTGCTGAGTTGGAGGGTTAGATCTCGGATAAGGTGGTGGGAGGGGAGATGAGGAAACTGGTGAAATTGCCCTTCATATTGTGTTGTTGGAGGGTCCCAAGGCAGAAGATGATGCGTTTTTCCTCCAGACGACTGCTGGCAAGAATTTGGCAGTGGAGTAGGCGTAAAACTTGCATGTCCTTGGTGTAATGGCGGGGGGGGAGGGGGGGGGGGAGTTGAAGTATTCAAGCACAGGGAAGTGGGATTGTTGAGCGTGTGTGTTCGAGAGTGTTCCCTGAACCGTTCTGCAAGTTGATGTGCTGTCACCCCAATATAGAGGAGAGCAGGAGCAATTGGCAGAGTAGATGAAGTGTTTGGATGCACAGGATGTTCTTTGCCTAATGTAGAAGGATCCTTTGGGGCTTTGGATGGACGTGAGGAGGATGGTGATGACACAGGTTTCATACCTCTTGTAGTGGCAAAGAAGGTATCACGAGTGGAAGGTAGCTTGGTGGGGGTTGGGAAGGCGGGCATTGACCTAACGAGGGGTTGTGAAGGGAATGTTCTTTGCAGAATGCTGATAGGGGTCGGGAGGGAAGTAAATCTCAAGTGGTGGAGTCTGACTGTTGGTAGTAGAAATGTCGGAGGATGATGCGTTGTACGCTGAGGTTGGTCGGATGGAAGGCGAGCACCAGAGGGGTTCTATCATTGTTGTAATTGGAAGGGTGGAGTTCAAGACTGGAGGTGCGGGAAGTTGAGGAAATGCGTTACTGCACCCTCCTGCATCTGAACCACCTCTTCAATGCTACCTGTCTCTCTATATATCTTTGCACTGTTTGAAAACTTAGCCAGAATGCCATCAATTCCTTCAAGTAGATCATTAATGAATAAAGGGAAAAGATTTGGTCCCAACATTTAGTCTTGTGGAACACCACTTGTCCCTGGCTTCCATCCTGAGAAAGACTCTTTTATTCCAACTCTCTGCTTTCTGTCAGGCAGCCATGCTACTATCCATGCTAGCACCTTGCCTCTAACACCATGGGCCCTTATCTTTCTCAATAGCCCCCACTGTGGCACCTTGCCAAAGGATTCTTGAGGAGCAAGTGGATAACATTTATTGTTCTCCTTGGTCTAATCTGCTTGTTACTCCCTCAATGTATTCTTGCAGGTTTGTCAGGGCTGGCCTCCCCTCGATGAAACCATGCTGACTCTGTCCTTCTTTACCAAAGACCTGCAAGTGATCAGAAATCCCATCCTTCACGATGGATTCCAGGTTGTCACCCACAACTAAGGTTAGGCTAATCAGTCCGTAATTTTCGATCTTCTGTCTAACTCTCTTATTGAATGGGGTGTCTCGTTAGCAATTTTCCAGTCTCTTGGCCCTTTCCTGATTTTAGTCATTCCTGCTTGCACTAACTTATGCTTGCACTAACTCTTCAGCTATCTCAATTACAAGGCTGGGGTTTAGTCCACCTGGTCCAGGTGACTTATCCACATTCAGGCCATTCAGTTTTCTAACATGTTCTTCTTGATGATGGCCGCCATACTCTGCCCTCTCACTATCTTCAATTTCTGGGAAATTACTCATGTCTTCCACCATGAAAACTGATGCAAAGTTCCTCATCCATGTATTTGTTTCTCACTATTGTCTCTCCAGCATCATTTTCTAGTGGCCCATATTACTTTTACCTCTCTTTCGCACTTTATATATCTAAAGAACCTCTTACAGTCTCCTTTAGATTACTGGTTCGCTTACCCCTTTCTTTAATCTTATCCCCCCTTCTGTTTTTTGCCCTCTATTTGTCTTTGTAAGTTTTCCAATTCTCTAGTTTCTCACTGCCCCTCACCACATTATATGCTTGCTCTTTTGCTTGTATGCAATCCCTGACTTTCCTCGTCAGTCTTGGTTGCCTCATCCTCCCTGTGGAGAAAGTGAGGTCTGCAGATGCTGGAGATCAGAGCTTAAAATGTGTTGCTGGTAAAGCACAGCAGGTCATGGATGCTGCCTGGCCTGCTATGCTTTACCAGCAACACATTTTCAGCTCATCCTCCCTGTACCATGCCTCTGTTCCTCAGCATGAATCTCTGCAGTGTCTCCTGAATTAATCTTGGAATCTCCTGCCATTGCTGTTCCCCTGTCTTTCCTCACAGACTCCTCTCCCGGTCAATCCTACCCAGCTTCTCCCTTATGCCTCTGTAGTTGCCTTTATTCAGCTGAAATGCTGTTACTCCTGATTCTATCTTCTCTCTCTCAAATTGCAGAATTAATTCAACTATATTCCGATCACTGCTTCCGAAGTTTTCCTGAAGCTCCCTTATCTAACGTGCCTCATTAAATCCAGTATCATCTGCTCCCGAATGGGCTCCACAACAAGCTGTTCCAAAAAGCCATTTCGTAGACATTCCCAAACTCTTTTTCTTGCGAATCACCACCAACCTGATTTTCCCATTCCACCTGAATATTGAAACACCCTATGGTCACTGTACTTTGCCTTTCCTATCCATCTTTTCTATCTCCTGGTGTATCTTGTCCCCTAGCTCCTGACTACTCTTTGGAGCACCGAACAAGACTCCAACTGTGGTTGTCTTACTTTTGTAGTTTCTACATTCTACCCAGGCTGATTCTACACCATCTGACCTTACGATCTTTCTTACTATTGATTTAATTTCATTTCGTACTAATAAAGCAAATCCACTCCCTCTCCCCACCCACTTATCTTTTCGATAGGATATACATCCTTGAATATCCTGATCCACTTGCAGCCATTTCTCCGTAGTGCCCATCACCTCATACCTGCAAATTTCAATCTGGGCCACAAGCTCACTTACCCTATGCTGCATGCCTTCAGTTATAACCCCTTCAGTCCTGTATTAATCATCCCTCTTCTCGTTGTCATTCGTTTGACCAGTATGCTTGAAGTTTGATTGTTAAACATTACCAGATGCTCTATCCTATTTGTGTCTGTGCTGGAGATTTTCATAACCTCTCCCAAGTTCTATACTCTTACCTCCTCTTTTAATTCGCTTTTCTAATTAAACCCAATAACTGAACCACACTCCGCACACACTCACACACTCCTAACCAGTTTAAAGCTCTGTCAAAAGTCCGAGTTAGGATTGACTCACACTCTGGTCCCAGCACTATTCAGATGAAGACTGTTCCATCAGAACAGGTTCTTTCTTCTTCCGTAATAAAATGTGTTTATTCAATACAAAATACAGGGCCAACGAAAGCTTTTCTGTACATACCAAAATATGAAAACTAAAAAGAGACAAGATTGTGAAAATACACTTACTATGTGAAGTTATATAAATTGGAATGTGTATTACAAAACCATGGAAATGGTGTGTAAACTTCATCATTCATTATTTGAACCAGAGCTGAGACCCTGATTTCCCCTGTGTCTGTAATCCCCCTTCCTGAGATTCTCTTGCCCTGTCTCTCACACAGTGTCTAGATGGCTACAAGTTAATGATTTCCCTGGAAACAATCTATTGGTCTATTGGATTCTGATTAGCTGTCAGCAACTCAGCTCTGAGATGTCATTGGTGATAAATGATCTGGGATGACAGCCAGTATCAGCACGGTACTCACAGGGTATGGCACCAGACAAAGGGCTTACAGTCTCTGGCAGTTTCTAAATAAAGTTTCAGTGTACTTCTCCTCATGCTGTCTCCTGATCTAACTTCACACTCATCTGACACCCATTGCTCTCACTCATCGGTCGCTCCGTTTTATCTCCACTCTGTTTATCTCACTTCACTTGCTTTCTCTCAGTTTCTTTCTCCCTCTCCCTCTCAGTCTATCTCCGATCATTCTCTTTATTTTCAAGTTGCCAAGTTGGAGAGCTCGTGGACATATGGTGGGCTGAATGTCCTCCTTCTGTGCTATATTAATTCTAAATTTCTCTGACCCACAATAAGCACATTCGGTGCCTGGAGAGACATGCTGGTCCAGTGAAGAACACAGTGGACAATTACCATTGTCTCCTCCTATTTTCTGACATGCAGCAGCATTGAAATATCTGTTCAAACAAACAGACTCCTCACATTAAAATCAGCACACTTCAGACTGCCAGGTCCATTGTGTTCAGTACCCTCTTTCTGTGTGCAGTTGGTCTTAGCTGTGCTGGCATTAATCTCCAACTCCCTCTCTGTCACTGTGCCTGTGGACATATTGCTGTAGTTTCCCACACCCCTCCCGCCGCCCCCCACCCCCACCCTTCGCCGCCACACACTAGTTTAAACCCTCCTAAGGGACAATACCAAACCTGCCTGCCAGAAGACTGCTGCCAGTTCAGGTCTGTCCTGTCCTTATTGTGCAGGTCCTATCGACCCGGGAATCCCAATGATCCATCACTGCCACTAAACCAGTTTGACAAGGTATACATTTGGACCATTTATTTGCAGATGGACGAGGATAAACAGAAGACTAGAAAATGTCAGAGCAGATGGATGTCATTCAGTCTGTATACTCTGCTTTGCTATTCAGTTGGATTGCAGTTATTCTGTTCCTTTCAATGGCAGGGTCTTTACCCAGCATCCCCAGTGGGTCAGAAAGTGCCCAGTGTCGTTGTGTGCACAGTCCTGCGAAGGGAGTATCCAGTGCCAGGCAATGGGGTGTGGGGAGTCCAGGGACGGCGCAAGGAAAGACTGCATGTAGTGACGATGGGCTGAGGACTGAAAGAGATGGAATGGGTATCCAGGGACACTGCACTCAGACACATGGCCGGGCAAGATTCCTAAACACCCAGGGAACCCGCGAAGCACGGCTGTTTTTCCAAAAACTTGTCACGTTTGCTGCATTTCTCCATCGAACCAAAGCAAAAATACCGTAGATGGTAGAAATCCGAAGCAAACACAGAGACATACAGACACGAAAGAGTTAATGTTCCCAATGCAAACACGGCAAAAATTTACAGGACCGAACTATTATATTGGAATGCATGCAACATAAGGAATAAGGTAAACATGCTTGTGACTCATTCACAAATTGGCAGGCACGACATGGTGGGCATTACAGTGACATAACAGCAAGAAGATTGGGATTAGGAGTTGAATATTCAAGGATACTCATCCTGTCGAAAAGATAGGCAGGTGGGCAGAGAGATAGAGTTGTTTCATTGTTAAGAATGAAATTGAATCAATAATCAATAATAAGAAATGAAGTAAGGTCAGATGGTGTAGAATCTGTGTCAGTAGAATTGAGGAATCAAAAAGGTGAAAAAATGCAGTTGTAGATATGTACAGGGAGCTAGGGTGCAAGATACACCAGGAGATAGAAAGATCTGTAGGAAAGACAACGTTACAGTGATCCTGTGGGATTTCATTATGCAGGTGGACTGGGAATTCAGGAAGGTCGTGGTTCGCAAGAAAAGGAATTTGTGGAGTGCCTATGAGATGATTTTCTGGAGCAGCTTGTACAGGCGAACAAGATGGGGGATCTTAAAGTGAATGAAATCGTAGGAGGCTGCGATCATAATATGATTGAACTTACTCTGCAATTTCAGATGGAGAAGTTAGAATCAGAAGTAATGGTATTACACCTGAATAAAGGAAAAGACAGAGACATGAGGGAGGAGCTGGATATAATTGACTGGGAGACGGGACAAGCAGGAAAGACAGTGCAACAGCAATGACAGGAGATGTTTGGAGTAATTTAGGATATAGCAGAGATTTATCTCAAGGAAAAAGAGGTATAGGGAGGATGACGCAACCATAGCTGACTAGGGAAGTCAGGTACAGCAGAAAAGCAAAAGAGAAAGGATAGAATGTGTCAAAGTGCAGTGGGAAACCTCCGGATTGGAAAGCTTACAAAGATAAAACAGAGGGCAAACAAAATAAAATAAGGAGGGAGATTATTAAGTCTGGGGTAATATAAAGGAAGACTGTAACAGTTTCTTTCGATGTATAAAGAGCGGTAAAAGTGAACATTTGACTCCTGGAAAATTATACTGGAGAGATAACAGTGGGGAACGAGAAAATGGCCAAGGAACTCAATAATTGCTTAGAAGACACGAGTAATACATTAAACATTCAAGAGATTGAGGGGACAGACCTGCGTATGATTGCCAACACCATGGAGAAAATGCAAGAAAACTTTAAATGGCGTGAAGGTGGTTAAATAACCTTGACCACATGGACTACATCCAAATGCTGAAGAAAGAATCGAGGCGATCGTGGTGACATTTCAGGAAGCACTAGAGTAAGGAACAATCTCAGAGCACTGGAAACCCACTAACGTGACACCCCTCTTTACCAAGCGAGTAACGAAAAAGACAAAAAATCCACAATGATTAGCTTATCTTCGGTCGTGGGTAAGATCCTGGAATCCATTGAGAAGGACGAGATTTCTGAATACTTGGAAGTGATTGGTAAAATAGAACAAAATCACTACGGTTTCATCAAGGGAAGGTCATGCTTGATAAATCTGTTGGAATTCTTTGAGGACGAAATGGGCTAGCTCGACCAAGCACAGTCAATGGATGTTATCCACCTGGTCATCAACAAGCCTTTGACAATGTGTCGCACAGGAGATGGCTGAGTACGATAAGGACGCCTGGTGTTAGAGGCAAGGTAGTGGCATTGATAGAAGCTTGGCTGTCTGGCAGAAAGCAGAGAGTGGGGATGAAATGGTCGTTATCAGGATGGCAGACGGTGACAATTGGTGACAGGGCTCAGTGTTGGAATCGTAGCTTTTTACTTGTTACGTTAACAATCTAGATAAGGGGATTAAGGGAAATCTCGATAGGTTTGCAGATCATAAAAAAAGATAGACAAATGGACAAGTCGTATTGAGGAGGTGGAGAGGCTGAAGAAGGATTTGGACATGAAAGAGATTGACAGACGCATTCCAATGTGGGAAAGTGTGAAGTCATGCACTTTGGCACGAAGAATAGAGGCATGATCTATTTTTTTAAATGGGGAGAAAATTCAGAAAGCTGAAGTGCAAACGGACTTGGGAGTTCTAGTGCAGGGCTCTTTCAAGGTAAGATTGCAGGTTGAGGCAGTAGTTAGAAGTGCAATTGAAGTTATTATTGATGGCATTTATTACGAGAGGAAATGAATATAAAACAGGTTGTATCGTCTCTAGTCAGACCACATTTGGAATATTGTGCGTAGGTTTGAGCCCCATATCTCAGGAAGGATGCACTGGTCCTGGAGTGTGTTCACAAGATCTTAACAAGAATGATTATAGGAACGAAAAGCTTATTGTATAAGGCATGTTTGAGGACTCTGAGTCGATACTCGATAAAGTTTACATGAACGAGAGGGATTGAAATGGAAGCATGCAAAATACTGAACGACATGTACAGAGTGGATGTTGGTAAGATGTTTCGATTGGACGAGGACGCAAGGGCACAGCCTTAGATGAAAGGGTACACCTTTTAGAACAGTGATAAGGAGAAGTGTCTTTAACCAGAGAATGGCGAATCTTGGAAATTTATTGCCACAGAAGGCTGTGGGAGGCCAGGTCATTAAGTATATCTGAGACGGCGATAGATAAATGTTTGATTATCCAGGGGATCAAGGGTTACAAGGGGTAGGTCAGAGAATGGGTTAGAGAAAACTGTCAGCGATGATTGAGTGGTGGTGCAGATTCGATGGGTTAACTGGCCTAGATTCTGCTGCTATGTCTTATCGTCTTATGGTCTAAACCTCAAGGAGTCACTTTGCATCTTGGAGAAGCTGGATTCATGTTCTTCATGAAGGTCAGAAGTCGGTGGGAATAGTTAACTGTTTTAGAATGAAGGTATTGTGGCTGCTGTCGAGGTGGTGGATAATATGATATTCAATGCACAATCACACACCAAGTGCACTGTATTAATGTGGGGAGAGTTTATTCAAAACCTGGACTTTTCTGTCAATGACGGTGGGGAGTAGGGGTTGTGGTAGGAAGGTGTAACGTCCTCCCAGGCACTTAAAATATCCAGAATCGTGCATCCTGAGTGAAACAGCAGACATCGAATTTATGACCTTCTCAGTGGCTGTTTAGAATATAAGGAGTGATTGCCCATCCCACTCAGTGTTCAATGCAATCACCTCCTATTCCCTCACAGCGTTTCCGATCAACCTTCACTCACTCCCCATGGTGCCATCATCCTAGAGATTAATCTGGTGGAACCCCTGTTAATTCTCTCTGTGTTCAGGAGCTCACACCTTCTAAAGAAGAGAAAATTTGTCCACGATGTCCCAAATGCTGCCTCAACAACACTCTCACGTTTGATCGCAATAATTCATTTCCCTCACTTAGCTGGCCCCGTTTCTTTTGTGTGAAATAGGAAACTATTCATTTACGATGCACTGTCACTGATTTGGAATTTAAAACATCCTTACATATGTAGGTCAGCATCAATAAAGCCAGCACTGGAGGTGCCTATGCAGATGGACATTACTCTAGGGGAGAGACTCAATCACAAAGAATACATCTAAAACAGTGAATGGCCACCTACCTGAATGGAAATGAACTGCTGGAATATGGGATACAGGCAGAGGAAGGGAGCTATCTTTCCTTTTGATGTGCTCTTGCGGGATCTGTGCAGACCTGATCAGGCCAGCATCTTAGGCCGATCTTGAACTGAATGGCGAGTTCAGCTGTTCCACAGGACAGAAAAGAGTAAAACACAGTGCTGTGGGTTTGCAGTCACACAGAGACCTGACCAGGGAAGGATGACCCGCTGCTTTCTCTAATCGGCATGAGGCAAGCCGATATCAACAGATTATTATTCTGTGGCTCTGGATTATGAACCAATGATGTGACCACCATACACTGTCATCCCATCTTTCAGATTCTGTGCAGAGAACAAGTTAAACATCTCAAGTGTAAATGGTTTGCAATGAACATGTGGTAAGAGGGGACTTGAAACAGCTGTATGCGGAATTAACAACGGCACAAACGATGGTTTATTCAGGAGTTGCACCGAGGCTGAGGAGGACACTAGATGTCACAATGGTGGTACTGGAAAGGATTAGTGACAGGAGAGGGAATAAAGATGTAAACTGTGCAGGAGAAAATGAATCAAGGAGGTTGTGAACAGTCTGTTTCATCATCGCATATTGGTGCGCAACTTGTATTGAGTAATTTGCTTGTTATAATTTCTAAGGAATGGAATCTTTGATTGGAAATGAAAACGCTGACTTGCCCCTTTCCAAAATCTAAATATTATGAGCATCAATTCAGTTCAGATCATTTCACGAGACAGCTCGAGTGACTTACCAGGAACACCAACTATAGCAAAGATAGGATAGTAACCAGCTTGAATAACCATCAGTACATCTTCAATCCGCGCTACTAATGATATTCAAGGCTGGGAAAGCCAGTACAGACCCAGTCTAATGTTCACAGATTCTGATCCATTGTTGGAACATTCCAGTCTAATGCTATCAGTTTCTGATCTCTCCTCACCCTCTCTCTGAAGTTGCGGATTCCTGTTACTGGTGTGGGTGATGGTCCCGCTCATACGATGGGAAAAAATACTGAAAGGATTCCCTTATTCATTGGAGAGAGAAACTCTCTAGGGACGCATAGGATCCGTGGAGACTGGCATAATCACAATCGCTGAATAAACAGCTCAGTTAATCCCTTTCAATACAATACTATTTCATTAAAGATCAAAATAACTTTGAACATTCATGCATTCTGGGTGTGATATATGAGTGTAACTGAAGGAAGGAATGTTGACGATGGAAGATCGATTGTGTATAATCATTCAGTCTGCCTTGGATATGGAATTAATGCCAGAAGTTTAACATAACATAAACATGCTTCTCCGCTCATACATGGAGAAACAAATCCTGCAACTACAGATCAGTCATTGCAATATCAGTAAAACATTGAGAGAACATCTTTCATCCATGATCTGAATTCAAAATGTGCCTGAGACAATGTGTTTTTATAACAAACAAACGTCATGGATATGTTAATGCAGAATTATACATGACAAACACAATTCAGATTGTTATTCCAGAATCAGAGAGGACAGGTGTGGGTCATATTGTTGATGTTATCGATGCTAAAGAACTGTTGTGAAGTATCATTTACTGGACTTCATTTTATTGTGATTATGACATTGGGGAAAAGAGGACTCGGGGACATGACTGTTCCGTCTGGGCGGAGGGACAGTGGTGTTCCCCAACTACTAGCATTTAAACATTATTCTTTATAACTCATATCAAGAACAGATTCAAGGGTATATCTACAATGAGGAATTAGCAGTGACGAGATTAATGAAATGCATTTATGCAATACAAAATACAGGGAAAAATATTTTCCGTCCAGACCGAAATATGCAAACTACAAAGAGATAATGTTGTTTAAATGCACTCCTGATATGGAGCTAGATAAATTGAAATGTGGATTACAAAAGTATGGAAGTGGTGTGTAATATTTATCAATCATTATTTGATCCACAGCTGAGATCCCGACTTCCCCTCTGTCAGTGTAACAGAAACGTAACAAAACTAACATTTCTGTGAAAGAGAATACTATGCTAAATTTCAAACTTTTCTGAACTTTGCTAATTGTTTCCTGAATTCTGCAGTCAAGGGGACAGCTTTTCTTTCCTAAACTTTGTATACGTTCAACCTGGCCTGGCGAACAGTCGAATTCAGCAGAAAAGCTAAGGAAAACAGAAAGTGAGTTATGTCCACGGCAAAGGAGTGAGAAAATAAGAACGCCAATGTTTTCCAGCCCTTGTCCTTGAGCGTGTGATAAGAAGAGCACAAAAGGAATACGTTATGTTCAAGGCCATTACACAAGGCGTCTTTGTATTAGTTCCCAACAGTGGTTAAAAATAAAGCTTTTCCTTTGCTCTTGCTAACATCTGAATCCAGTCAGTTTAATTTCCACGCCAGTCAGTGATTCACCTGACTGAGATTCCATGGATCAGTCTCCCACACAGTGGGGTGTGTTATCATTTACTGCTGTTCTTGGAATAGTCTATTTTTAAAAATCCACCTTCCCCATGGTACTAATCTATTGGCCGAATGGCTTTTGTTTAGCTGTCAGTAACCTAGCTCTGTGACATTATTGGAAATAAGTGATCTGGGATGACAGCCAGTATCAGCACACTGCTTACAGTGTATGACACCCAGACAAATGGTTTGCAGTCCAGAGGAATTTCTAACTAAAACTTCTAACTTCTGTCTGCCCATATCTATCCAACTTCATGCTGTCTTCTGATCTATCTAACTTCACCCTCATCTAACACCTCTTCATTTCCTACCCAGTTACTCGCTCCCCTTTCTGTTCTCTCTCAGTTTATCTCTCTTCAATTTCTTTCGCTCTGTTTATTTCTCTCTCACACAATCTATCTCCACACACTCTCTCTATCTCCAGTTGTGCAGTTGGAGAGCTTGTGACCCCACGATGGGCTGACTGACCTCCATATGTGCTATAATAATTCTGCGGTTCTCTGACCCACAATAAATACTTTCGATACCTGGACAGACACGCTGGTCTCGTGACAGGTACCGTACACAATTACCGATTATCCCTTTCTGTTCTTCTCTGATGTGCAGCTGCCTTGAAATGTCTGTTCAAACAAAACAGACTGAACGAAATTCGAGCAGTCGAGATGACTTTCATCAGCATCTATTTCAATCAGGATTTACTGAAGGACGAGTTTCCACAATAATATAACAGTGATAGCAAAACAGGGCAACACAATGAATAGCAGTTGAGTACAACATGTGGTTCCAAGTCGGCTACATGATATTACCTCGAGATTATCAATCCAGAAAATCAGCTCCTGTTGTGTGGACTGAGGTTCGAATCCTGCCACTGCAAATGGTGGAAATTCAATTCAATAATTTTAAAATATCCCTGGAATTAAGAATCTACCTATGAGAATGAAATCGTTGCCGATAGTCAGAAAGGTCCATCTGGTTCACTGATATACTTCAATGAAAGAATCTTCCATTCCACACCTGGTCAGGCCGAACGTTGATTTCAGACACAAAGTAATGTGATTGACTTTCAATCGCCCTCTGAAATGATTTAGCGAATCATTCAGATGTGCTGCAAAATCTCAAAGAAATGAAACCGGATGTATTGACCTGGGCAACGGAAAAGTGAACATTAGAATCATCATTGTCGAATCTGAAAAGTCCTCCTTCCTCACAATGAGGGCTCGTGCCACAATTGGGACAACTGGTTCACAGACTAGTCAAGCAACAGCCTGACATAAGCATACTCACGGAATTCTACCTTACAGATATGACCCAGACAGTACCATCACCGTCCCTGGATATGTCCTGTGTGGACGGGAGGCAGCTTAGTGCGTCAGAGTCGGGCGGTGGATGCTCTGGGAGTCCCTGTAACCTGTAACTTCATATACCCAGCATATTCCCCTCTCAAACATTACCATCAGACAAGATGATTAACCCTGGTTCAATAGAGAGTGCAGGAGGGCAAGCCGAGAGCAGAACCAGGCATGCATAAACATAAAACGCTAATCTGCTGAAGCTTCCAAACAGAACTACTTGCATGCCAGATAGCATAAAAAGCAAGGGACAGACAAACTAAGTGATTCCAGAACCAACACATCAGATTTAAGCTCTGCCGTCCTGCTAATCCTATCGTGGATGGTGGTAGACAATTAAACAACTCACCAGAGTAAGAGGCTCCAGAAATATCCCCAAACTCAATGATGGAAGAGCCAAGCACATCAGTGCAAAAGATAAGGCCGAAGCTTGCATAGAATTCTTCAGTCAGAAGCTTTGAGTGGATGATCCACTTCGGCCTCCTCCAATGGTCCCCATCATTACAGATAGCAGTCTTCTTCAGCAAATTCGATTGGCTGGTATCAAGAAACGATTGAAGGCACTGGATACTGCAAAGGCTATGGGCCCTGATAACATGTTGACAATAGTCCTTAAGACTTGTGCTCCAGAACTTCCCGCTCCCCTAGCCAAGTTGTTGCAGTAACCAACAATGGGGAAAAACTGCTCAAGTGTGTTCTCTTCATAAAAAGCAGAAGAAAGTCAACCGGGCCAAATACCACCTCATCAGTCTACTCCCCATTATCGGTAAAGTGATGGAAAGCGACATCAACAGTGCTATCAAACAGCAACTGCTCGGAAATAACCTGCTCAGTGACACCCAGTTTGGGTTCCACCAGGGCCACTCAGCTCCTGACCTCATCACAGCCTTGGTTCAAACATAGAAAAAGGAGCTGAATTCCAGCCCTTACCATCGAATGTGGCATCACGGAACCCGAGCAAAAAGGGTATTGCAGGCAAATACTCCATTATTGGTGTCATACCTGACAGACAGGAAGATGGTCATTGTTGTTGGAGGTCAGTCATCTCAGGTTCAGAACATTTCTGCAGTAATCCCTCAGGATAATGTGGATGTTGGTTTGATCGCTGGGCTGGAGAGTTCATTATGAGACGTTTCATTACCATACTAGGTAAGATCGTCAATGACTCTTCAGATAAAGACTAGATTCTAGCATCTTCAGCTGCTTCATCAATGACCTTCCCTCCATCATAATGTCAGACGTGGGGATATTCGGCAAAGACTGCACAGTGTTCAGCACCATTCGCAAATGCTCATATACGGAAGTAGTCCATGCACAAATGCAACAAGATCTGGACCCTCTCCAGGCTTGGGCTGACAAGTGGCAAGGAACTTTCACACCACACAGATGCCAGACAATGACCATCACCAAAAAGAGACATTATAACAATTTGCTATTCTGCAGCATTATTATCACTAAATTCCCCACTATCAATATTCTGGGAGTTATCATTGACCAGAAATTCAATTGGAATCGCCACATAAATATAAGAGCAGATCAGAGTCTAGGTAAACTGTGCGAGTAACTCACCTCCTGACTTCCCAAAGCCTGTCTATCATCTACAAGTCACAAGTCAGGAATGAGATGGAATTCTCCCACTTGCCTGAATGAGTGCCGCTCCAACAACACCAAGAAGCTTGACACCATCCTGGAAAAATAGTCAATTTGATTGGCATCACATCCACAAGCATTCACTCCCTCCACCACCGTCGCTCAGTAGTGGAAGTGTGTACTATCTACTAGACACACTGCAGAAATTCCCCAAAGATCCTCAGACAGCACCTTCCAATCTCACAAACACTTACGTCTAGAATGACAATGGCAGCAGACTTATGGGAATACCACCACCTACAATTTCCCTTCCAAACCAGTCAACATTCTGATGTGGAAATATATCGCCGTTCCTTCACTTTTGCTCGGGGGAAAAAACCCCTGGTATTCCCTCCTTAATAGCATCGCGGGTCAACACACAGCAGGTGGACTTCAGCGGTTCAAGAAGGCAGCTCAGCACCACTTTCTCAATGGGTCAAAGAGGGACGAACAAGAAATGTTGGGACCATCCAGCGATGCCCACATCCAAATAAAGATTTTTTAAAAATAATTCCAAGTTGAGCATTTCAATGGGAGAGGTTCTCATTTGAACATGGACATGAAAGCAGTGTTTCTTATACAGAACCTTGTAGACGTTTCTGTTATTAGAAGGGTGATCAGTATTCGATGATTTATTGTTGCTGTGTGTTGTGATAAATTGCAATATCAGACTGAAAATGACAATCATCGGAGAGACAGTGTACTCCCACTGGATGAGACTCACAGATAGCTGTTCATATTCGACGTTTAATGGACTACTGGCCAACACTGAATCCTCCCACCATCCATATCACAGGGGCTACTATTGAACAGAACGTGAAGTAAAATCAACATACAAATACAAGCGTTACAAAAGCAGGCCAGAGACTTGCAATTCTGCAGTGAATAATAGACCCTATTACCTAAATGGCATGAGATATAGCAATAGATTTAGGCCACTCAGCCCATTCCTTCACTCTGAAACTGCCATTTTCTCATTGTCTCTATGACTAGTGGAAATATCTTCTACATACTGACTGCATCAATCTTTGCAGTAATCAATCAGTTTCTATCGGATACCTCACCTCATATTCTTCTAAATTCCATCGAGTACACACACTGCCGCTCATGACAAGCCACCATCTCCAGGATGAATCACCTCCAGCACCAGCAGAGCTTTCCCCAGAGATAGTGACCAAATCAACTCCCAATATTCCAAATGCCGTCTGAACATAGCCCATTACATTCTCAGCAGTATGTCGCCTCTCTTGTATTCTAGATCCCTTGAAATGTACGCTAACACTGCATTTACTTTCGTAACCATCAACTGAACCTGCACATTAACCATAAGAGAGGACGAGTGCTTCAAAATCCGTTTGTGCTTCAGATTCAATGGACCCTCTTAGAACATAGTGTCTGCCTCTCGTCCGCCTATCAAAGTGTGTAGCCTCACACGATCCCCTATTGTGTTCCATCAGCCACGTGTTTGCCCAAAGTCCGAAATTGTCCAAGCTTTTCTGCAGCCTCCCCACTTCATGAATATCAGCTGCCTATCCAACCATCATTATATCATTTCCAAACTTAGCAAAACTACCCTCAGGTCCTTTGTTCAGGTGGCTCATGTAAATGGCATTTTCTGACTCCCTAAGGTCTGTCCACCATTGAAAAGTCACAACACCCAAGGTGCTTGACTCCATTCAGGTTAAAGCAGTGGCTTGACTGGAATTATATCTGTAAAATTTTCACTCCCTGCACCACTGATACCCAGTAGGAGCACACCCTGACCCCGTTTTGTTGTGAATTTACCCTGTTATGGTGACACAGAACTTGATGGCGCACAATCCCAATCTAATGATTGTCTCAACACTAACTGTGTGTTGCTCACACCATACAATGTCACTGTGTGTTGATGATGTCGCCTCTCTTGTATTCCAGATCCCTTGAAATGTATGCTAACACTGCATTTACTTTCGTAACCATCAACTGAACCTGCACATTAACCATAAGAGAGGACGAGTGCTTCAAAATCCTTTTGTGCTTCAGATTCAATGGACCCTCTTAGAACATAGTGTCTGCCTCTAGTCCGCCTATCAAAGTACGTAGCCTCACACGATTCCCTATTGTGTTCCATCAGCCACGTGTTTGCCCAAAGTCCGAAATTGTCCAAGCTTTTCTGCAACCTCCCCACTTCATGAATATCAGCTGCCTATCCAACCATCATTATATCATTTCCAAACTTAGCAAAACTACCCTCAGGTCCTTTGTTCAGGTGGCTCATGAAAATGGCATTTTCTGACTCCCTAAGGTCTGTCCACCATTGAAAAGTCACAACACCCAAGGTGCTTGACTCCATTCAGGTTAAAGCAGTGGCTTGACTGGAATTATATCTGTAAAATCTTCACTCCCTGCACCACTGATACCCAGTAGGAGCACACCCTGACCCCGTTTTGTTGTGAATTTACCCTGTTATGGTGACACAGAACTTGATGGCGCACAATCCCAATCTAATGATTGTCTCAACACTAACTGTGTGTTGCTCACACCATACAATGTCACTGTGTGTTGATGATGACGGAGAGAGATGGGGGAGAGAATATCTACGATGAATGACTGTGTGACTGCCAGCGTGAAACCTGCCCCGACAGCCTCGGATGTACCTGTGCCCGCTGTCACCGCTGCAGGCATGATCAGTCTTCCTGCAGGTCAAGCGACGGGCTTGGAGAGTGTTCCTGGCTGAGCACTCAGATCCTATGAGGACCAACTGGCAGAGGTATTTACAAACATCTTCAACCTCTCCCTCCTGAAGCTGAAATCCCAACCTGCTTCAAGAAGACCACCATCATCCTTGTAAGTGAGAATGTACATGCAATGTTCCTTAATGACTACCGCCCAGTGGCTCTGACCTCAATAAACATGAAGTGCTTTAAGACGCTGGTTATGGCCACACTACCTCCAGTCTCCCAGTCTGACCTGCTGCCTATAGTGTGCTGACTGATGTAACGGGTCCACAATGGATGCCATATACTGAGTCCTGCTCTCATACCTGGAACATCTGGACAACAGACTCTGCTCATTGACTACAGCTTCACCTTCAACATCTTTATCTCCTCCAGACTTATCTCAATACTCCATGACATTGATCACGGCTCCTCCCTTTATACCCAAGGCTGTGCACTCAGGCCCCTACTATACTCCCTACATACTCACAGCTGTGCCCTCAGTCCCCTACTGTACTCCATGTACATCCACGTCTGTGTCCTCAGCCCCTACTGTACTCCCTGCACTCCCATGGCTGTGTCCTCAGCTCCATACTGTACTCCCTGTACACACACGGCTGTGTCCTCAGCACCCTATTATACTCCCTGTACACTCACTGTTGTGTCCTCAACCAACTACTGTACTCCCTGTACATCCACGGTTGTGTCCACAACCCCCTACTGTACTCCCTGTACATCCATGGTTGTATCCTCAGCCCCCTACTGTTCTCCCTGTACACCCACTGTTGTGTCCTCAACCCTCTACTGTACTCACTGTGCATCCATGGTTGTGTCCTTAGCCCCCTACTGTACTCCCTGTACACTCACTGTTGTGTTCTCAACCCCCTACTGTACTCCCTGTACATCCACGGTTGTGTCCTCAGCCTCCTATGTTCTCCCTGTACACCCAAAGCTGTGTCCCTCAGTCCCCTAATGTCCTCCCTGTACACACACGGCTGTGTTGCAAAATTCCAAACAACGCCAGCTACAAGTTTGCTGATGACGTCACCAAAACAGAATGGATAGCAAACAACGTTGAGTCAGAATACAGAAAGGAGATCGAGGGCTTAGTGGTATAGTGTAATGATAATAATCTCTCTCTCAAATTCGGTAATAGTAAGAAACTGATCACGAACTCCCGAAAGAAAGGAGGGGAACACACCCTTATCTACATCAACTGTTGAGGGAGTGCAGAGTATCAGTTTCCTCGGAGTGACGATAACTGACAAGCTACCCTGTATTTCTCACATAGCTGTGACAGTTAAGAAGGCTCAACAATGCCTCTCCTTCCGCAGGTGGCTCAGGAAATTCAGCATGCACTACTTCTAGAGATGCACCATTGTAAGCGTACTGTCCGGGAGTACCTTCAGAAGTAGCACGGCAACTGCTCTGCCGAGGACCATCAGAAGATTGTGTTCACAGCCCAGACTATGACGGACTCCAATCTTCCAACCATTGACTCTATTTATACGGCTCGTTTCCGCAGAAAGGCGGCCAACATGAATCCCATATTCGTGAGGGAAGGGAGAGAGGAAATAGCTAGGGCCTTAATAGATATCTTTGTAGCATCCTTGAACACAACTGAGCTCCTGGAGGACTGGAAAATTTCGAATGCCCCTGTTTAAGAATGGTAGCATGAATAATCCAGTTAATTATAGACCGGTGAGCCTGTCATCAATGGTAGGGAAGCTGCTAGAGAAGGTACTGAGGAATAGGATCTATTCTCGTTTGGATGAAATGGTCTTATCAGTGATAGGCAACTTGGTTTTATGTTGGGAAGGTCATGTCTTACCAACTTAATAGAAAACTTTGAGGAAGGGACATAGTTAATTGATGAGGGAGGGGCTATAGCTGTCATGTGCATGGACTTCAGAAAGGCGTTTGATAAGTTTTCCTACGGTCGGGTTATGGAGAAGGTGAAGTCACGTGGTGTCCAGGGTGTGCTGGCTACAAGGATAAAGAAAGACTGGGCAACAGGAGGCAGAGCGTATTAGGGGAAGAGAGTTCCTGAAAATGGAGAACTGTGACCAGTGGTGTTCCATGTAAGATATTTCCGGAAAGATATGTGGATGGGCAGGGAGCAAAGGGATACAGACCCTTAAAAAATAGGCGATGGTAATAGATAGAGGATTTGGATTGGCGCAGGCTTGGGCCGTAGGTGTACAAGGAGAACAGTAGGGGGCTGAGCACACAGCCTTGTGTGAACATGGAATAAAGTCGGGGGCTGAGGACACAGGTCTGGATGCAAGGAGAGTACAATAGGGGCTGAGAACACTGGAGTTCTAGTGTTGAGTTTTATTGTGGAGTAGGTGTAGATACCAATCTTCACAGATTGTGGTCTGTGTGTCAGAAACCGGGGGATCCAGTTACAGAGGATGGAGCCGTGATCAATGTCCCGGAGTATTGAGATAAGTCTGGAGGGGATAACGATTATGAAGGTGGAGCTGTAGTCAATGAGCAGAGTCTAGTGTAGGCGTCCTTGTTATCCAGATGTTCCAGTTCCTGTACTGGAATATTCTTTGTTCGACCATGACCAAAGACCCATCACATGCCTGTAAAGATCTCCCACAACCTCTTCCGTCAGGATAAAAGATACAGAATCTTTAAAACACAAAGCAGCAAGTTCAGGAACAGCTTCTTCCTGGCTGTTATTAGACTGATGAATGGACTCTCTAATCTTAGATAATGCTGATCTTGTTCATGGTGGTCTCGCCTCGGGCATGCCCTGTGCAGCGTAACCTATATTCTGCTCGGACATATTTTACACCCATCGTTCTGTACATCTTGCTTACTATGATCTGCCTGGACATTTTGGTACGGGTCAAACTAAATCCTCACCTCCCTCCTCCCAGCTCCCTCCAGTGCTCACGCCCAGGTCTCTCTGGTCCTCACCCTCAGCTCCTCTAATTCCCCACCCCCAGCTCCCCTTGACTCCATCCCCCGCTCCCCGTAGCCTTTGTTTCACACTGTTTCTCTCACGCTGTCTGTTTCCCTGTGTTTTCCTTTTCCCTGTCTGCTGTTTCTTTCCTTGAACCTATTATCTTCCCTTCTCCATGCCCACATGACTGTTAGTTTCCTTGTTTTGTTTCCTTTCTCTATTTGATGACGGTCCATCTGTTTCCCTCGCTGTGTTCTCTCTCTCCTTCCCTTCGTGTCTGTCTCTTTCTCCCTCGTTGTGATGGTGATGGCTTCTCTATTCGTTTGATGCAGGTGATGGATCATTGGTTCGATGTTGGCAATGCAATTAGTTCAACTGGATTTTGGTATCGTGGCATAATTTTAAATTATCAGTTAAATTTCAAAGGTTGTCAAACAGCAACTAGAACGTGGGTATCCATTTAACAGCCAATGTTTACATCTAACTATTTTGGAGCCGCCCGCCTACTGGCAAATCAAAGCATTCTATTCACGTGCAAAATGGCCTAATATGGAACATAAGAAACTACAGACTGTTGTGTGCACAGCCCAAACCATCAAAGAAGATAGCCTTCCATCCATCTATACTTGTCATTGTCGCAGAAAGGCTGGCAACATCAAAGACCTCTCCCAAACCGGTAATGATCTACTACAAGCTCTTCCAACAGGGAGGAGAGACAGAAGTTTGAAAACATGGACCAGCATGCTTAGGACCACTTCCTTCCCTACTATTATTAGACTGACGAATTGACATCTCTCACTTTTCAAATAATATTAATCTTGCTAATGTCGATCTTGCTTTGCCCACCTCCTGTGAAGCTGTAACCTTGTATGCCTCACTCTGTCTAAGTACCCCACGATCTCTGTTTTCTTGTTTACTATCATGTGCCTGCACTCCTCGCAAAACAAACCTTTCCATAGTACATTTGACTAAAATAAATCAAATCTAATCAGATCAAACACGTGGACTGCATTGGCTCAAGGTCTTCTTAAGGGCAACTGTGAAAATGAACTAATGTTGGCCCAAGGCAGAGACACCCATATTCCATTAACAAATATAAGAAGATGACCACACTCAGGGAAGACAGACAGGGGGAATCAAATCGCTTTAAACATGATCTTAGATATATACAGGTTCCCCTCGCTATCTGTAAGTAGAGAGTTCCTACGAAACCGTTTGCAAGCTGATATGGTGTAACGTGCAGTAGCACTAATTTATACGGGAAAAATTTCGCCTTTCTACGTAAAAGTGAAAATCCTCTGCGGATTCCTTTTGGTTCGCAAAACCAGGTCCTAATATAATTCATTCGGAAAGGGAAGTGGCAAAACGCAAACTTTTCAAAAGTGGGGAATACCTGTATTTACATGATTTGGAGATGAAACATGTAAATATGTAAAACCCCGTTGTCTCACTTTTTAGATGAGAATCAATCTAAACGTTATGGCATAGACAGAGAACACATGGCGCAAACACCTTCAACATATTGTCTAGCTATCACCATTGTTAACAGCTAACCCGAGAATGCAACTTAAAAAAAAGGTTTTGTGATTTACACATGAAAGAAGTGAAACTATCACTGTATTCTAACAGATGAAAGGCTTAACAGACAATCAATTTTTCAATGCATAAGTTCAGTTACATCACACTTTAAATTTTTGCTATAAATTCTGTGTTACGATCGATCCCTCCACTATCACCGGATGAAGGAGCGTCGCTCGGAAAGCTAGTTTGCTTCCAATGAAACCTGTTCGACTATAACCTGATGCTGTGTGATTTTTAACTTTGTATTTACATGGACATGATATTCAGGAAGGTGAGAATGGAGAAAAATAAATTAGGTGAATCTCACATTTTATTTCCAGCCCAGCTGATCATCATTCTCTTTGTTTGCTCTTTTTATTCTATATCTCTCTTTCACTATTGATTCCTCCTTCCCTACGAAACAGTCTGCCCTGTCAACGGTATTAAACACACTCTATTCCAGCTGCTTTCTGTTCAGGAAAGATCCCGAGCACTTTCTGTTCGTTTATTTGCATTTCATTGGATAATTTGAGATTTACAGCATCATCCTTTATTTGATTTCACCTTCAATTTTATTATTTCGTGGGATGTTGGCATCTCTGCCAAGGGCAGCATTTGGTGACCAACAATAATTTCCCGGACTCTGAGGTCATTCCACAAGCCAATATAAAGTTATACACATTGTCATGGGCCTGAAGACTCACTTAACCCAGATCGGGTAATAACATTAGTTTTCTTTACCAAAGATGATCAGTGAAACAGAACGTTTTTCAATCAAATGTTGCTTTTATGGTTGTTTCTTTGTGAAATTCATTTTTATTACAATTCTTATCATTTTAATTTAAGTCCTGTCATCAGCTGTGGTGGAATTGAAACAAATCACTTGAAACAATATATTTCGTTTAATAAGCTTTGTTTCTGAATTACGTCCAGCGACATTCCCACATACATATATTGTCCTAACCATGAGATAACGTCCGAGAAAAGAACAATTTTATGATTGAAATATTTGTAATCGGAAAAGTGGTCAGAAGAGAGCTTGAAACATTGAAGCTGAATTTTACCAACGTGTGGGCAATGGTTTGTTCAGCAACAATACTAGCACAGAGATGAAGATTGGGGATATTAGGATATGGTAGTGGACAGGTTTGATGACAGAGAGAACAGGAGACGTAAATCAGTTTAGGGCAAAAAGGGATCTCAAGGTTTTGCACATTTTTGTTCTCAGATGTATGTGAGGGAATGGTCTGTAATTCATGGATAATGAATGGAGACTACAATTGAAACTGAAGACAGTAGAGTCTTTCTCTAACAAATATAGATAACAGAAATTTCAAACATGCTTATGGGAGTAATGAATGGACAGAGGTAGAGAACACCAACAATAGCGATAATAGGTTAGTAGCACACCCTCCACCCCGCCAGAATAATCATCAGCACTGTGAATATCCGATATTGTAGAAATTCCCAACTGGGGGAAATACTCAAGAAAAACCTCCTCTCCATTGTTGTGATGTTCCAGTCCGCTATTCTCAGATTCAGACCTGCCCTCTCTCTGTCTACACAGCTGTTGATCTATGTTAGTTTGGAGATGATGCATCTGCTACTACAGTGGGATAGCGGACTGAATGAAGCACTTCACCAATAGGAGAGGGAAACCCTCCCGTGACACAGTTACATTGCATGGAGACTGACATCAATCACAGTCATTGACCAAACAATCCCAGTTTTCAATCCAGCACATTCAGTCCACAATATGACTGGACTGGACTACATGTTGACATTGCTGGCTATTGATCAAATCTCCCATCATCAATTGCTCTAGTGAAGTCAGTTGTCGGGAAGAATGATGGATGTTATCTCTTCGTAGGCCAGATGATTCAGCTCTGTTGTCCGTTTACTCTGCTGTAACCATCTCGCTCCAAATCCCTCCACCCCCAAAAGAAACACAATCACGACGTTGTTACTGTGCTGTGTTCTCCTGCACGGGAACAACCGCCAGCCAACAGACTGTCACTGGACAAAGTCGCCCTGAACATAGACAGGAAGTGTAGACTTCTCTAAATGTTCCTCTCACTGCTCTAATAAGGCAACGTTGGAACTTTCACAGAGAATATGCGTTAGTAAATTGTTTCAGCAAATTGACAAACTTTTAAATGCAGTATTATTTGCTGTAAACCGTATTTTTTACGCATTTTGACCTCAGTCCAAAACCAACAGTGATAATTGCAATGAATTATTCATTTAGATTTATGAATTAATAAGTCATGTTCGAACTAACATGACATTGGCTGGGAGATAGGACAGAATGGGGATAGTGGCTGTGGAGACTGCATGGGGTGTACAATGATATTCCCCAGTCATCATCACTCTTTCTGACAGACAGAATTAAATCTAATGCACAACAAGGAAACAGCCAACGTTTGGGAGATGCAATGCTGAATGACAATGCGAACAGAACAGGATGATTTTAAATGTGTTAAAGTGAACTATTTTTATATACACACCATTTAATCATTGGGAATACAGATTGAGTAGGATCACGGGACCAGAAACATTAACTTTGATTTCTCTTCACAGATACTATCAGACCGGCTGAACTTGCCCTCTAAGTTCTGTTTGTTTTTTGTTTGAGTTTGATCATATTGTTCATATCTGTCTGTATACATAAAATGAAAAGCAGACACTACTAACACAATGTGGAGGGCTATGGGGACAGTACAGGAGACTGACAGTAGAGGTATTGTTATTCCAAGCGGGAAGAGACACTGGGCTGAGTTTCCCCCACTTTTGCTGTAAATAATTCTATGATATGTATTCAAAGCGTTTGGAGAGTGTGTAGACAAGCTCGTTCAACGAAGGACACAGAGTGCTCCACCATCAAATAATCTATTCCTATTATCTCATGAAATCTCAGCTGCCTTTAAAATGTTTTTCAAACAAAGCGAAGTTCCTGAGATTTACAGGATAATCAGAAAATATTCCTTTTTCCTTTAAATATTAAAGAAGAAACAGATTTCGGTCGTAACACAGGTGTCACAGACACACCAACGATAATAGGAACAGGAAAGGACTACATTGTCCATATATAACCAAATTCAGCATGTAGCCCTGTCAAGAAACATGAAATATAATTATACGGAAACATGAAATACAAGCAGAAAATGATGGTAGAAGCGTAACAGATAAGGAAGTATCTGCAGAGAGAAACAGAGATAACATATCCAATATGATGTGACACTGTTCTGAAAAAAGTCATATTGAAATCAAAGGTAATTCTGAGTATTTCTGCTCAAAGGGTGCCAGACCTGCTGAGTTTCCCTCTATCGATTACGTTTTCTTTCTGAACTGTGACAAATTGACTGATCTGAACGATATAAGCAAAGCTGCTATCTCAGTTGAATCTGAGTATTTTTAATGGACATTAAATGAGAAATTACAAAGTTCCTATGTTTGACAGAGCTCTAACTATCCTGACGTATTGCATTGTGATACAATAACATTGTGAGACATTGTTGAAACAAAAAACGAAGTTGCAGCAAAAGGTCTGCAGCATCTGTGCAGAGAAATCAGAGTTAAAGTTTCTAGTTCAGTGGCCCTTCCTCAGAACGGATGGTAGCCCTGAAAATGCTGATTAGTACACAGAAGAGGCTGAATAGTAGCGAACAATAGCGGGTGAGTAATGGAAGGCTACGTGAGGACTAGGCCTGGTGTATGGGTAGTGGGCATTGAAGAGCTTTGTCCCTAAAATTGTTGAACATTATTTGAATCTGAATGGCTGCTGGGCCCGCTCGCGGAAAATGAGGTGTTGTCCTTCCAGCTTGCGTTGAAATGTCCTGGAACAATGCAGCAAGCCTGATGCTGCTATATTGGCCAGGGAACAGGATGGGGTATTAAACTGGCAGGCAACTGGAAACTCGGGGTCTTTTGTATAGTTACAGTTTGAATATTCTGTGAAGAGGTCACCCAGTCTTTCTTTAGTTTCCCCAATGGATAGTAGACCACAATGTGAGCAGCAAATGTAGTAGACCGGATTGTGGGAAATGTTGATAGGATGCTGCTTCACCTGGAAGGTATGTTTGGGCCCTTGAATAGTGAGGAGGGAGGAGGCAAATGGGTAAGTGTTACACCTCCAGCAGGGGAAAGTGAAGTTTACCTGTGGTGGGAGGGGGTGGGGGAGGTGTGGGCAGTGAATAACGAGTGGACCAGAGTGTCCTGGAGGAAATGGTCACTTCAGAAGGCAGAAAAGGGAGCGGAGGCAAATATGTGTCTGGTGGTGGCATCTCGCTGGAGGTGGGGGAATGCAGAATGATGATCTTCTGCATGTGAATGCTGGTGGGATGGTAGGTAAGGACAATGGGAGGTCTAACGCTGTTGCAGGAGGGAGGAGAGAGGGTGAGTGTAGAAGTGCAGCAGGTGGGTCAGAACTAGTTGGGGGCCCTGTCGACAGCAGTACTGGGGAATTCTCGGTTGAGGAAGAAGGTAGGCATTTTAGAGGCCACATTTCTGAAATTGACATCATCAGAAGCAATGCAGTGGAGATGAAGAAACTGGGGGAATGGAATGGAGTCTTTGTAGGAAACAGGGTGTGAGGATGTATACTGCAGGTAGCTGTGGGAGTCAGTGTGTTAATATTGGATATCAGTGATCGGTCTATCTCCAGAAATCGAAGCAGAGGTGTCGAGGAAAGGAAGGGAGGAGTCAGAGATAGACCAGGTGAAAGTGAGGGAGGGGTGCAAAATGGTAACGATAAACTTTTCAATTTCTGGACAAGAGAGAGGAGCAGCAGCTATGATATCATCTACGTATCCGAGACAGTGTTGTGGATGGGAGATGGAAAGAACTGGAGCAAGGAATAGTCTACGTACCCCATGAAGGTACACGTATAACTTGAGCCCACGTATGTATCCACGCGCACCCCTCTGTGTGGCAGGAGCAGGCTGAAACAATGGGTTGCCCAGGCAGTTCTCTTTGTGGATTTTCAGGAGAATATGAAAACGAGCTCTGCCATCAGAGGGCCATCAACCTCGGGACTGTTAGGTGGGGGCGAATGGATGGAAATCTCCAGAAGAAATGTGGTCAGATCTAGTTAATAAAATGGCCTGATGTGCCATGGAAAGGTTATGGACCAGCAGTTGATATGTGGAGGTATCTGAGAGCTGGAACTCAGCCTCTGAAATGGAGAAGTGAGTCCACCACCCTTATCGACACAGGCTGAATAACACAGTCAGGGTATGCATACAGCGTACAGTCTGTTCAGAGGGTGATAGGTTGGATAGGGTGAGGGGGATACAGAGAAATTAAGACGACGAGTGGAAATTTTCAATTAACAGATTGAGTTCAAGTAAACGCCAGGGGAATGTGCCCAGGTGGACGGACAGTGTTGGAGCTGGGTGAAGGGTCTTTGGGATGGGGAGTGGACTCTTGTCCAAAGAAATGGACACCGAGAAGACGACGGTGGAAGAAGAGTTCAACATTACGTCGTTCCTGATATTCATTAAAGTGGGGGCACAGCGGGATAAAGCTGAGACCTTTGCTGAGTACAGAACATTTAGCATTAGAGCGTGGAGGTTTAGGAGGGATGGTGAATACACAGGAGCTGGGCTTAAGAGAGGGGATGGACTCAGATGAAATGTGAGAGGAGAGATTCAGATGTGCATCATCTAGGTCCCCAAATGTGAGAAATGTGAAAAGGAGAGGGGGTGGACTCAGAGCGCAGGGCATGGGTGGGGTGGCAGGTTCCAGAGGCTCATTGGCATCCCTAAGTTAGTCCATCTTGTGGGCCTCGTATATCTGGCGAATATGGCAAATGAGCTGGAGAATGAAGAAGAATTGGGGAATGTTGCAGCCTTGAGCCAATGTGATGAGATGCTGTTGGACAAAGAAAATGTTGATCTCAGTGGCACTGACATCGCACGATCAGCCCTCATAAAGTAACTGATTGAAAATAATCGGAATCGTTATCTCATTGTAATCCTCTGATTTCATTGGGGTGACACTCAACCAGCAAGGTCTTACTTTTCTGAGACTTTAGACCAAACTGTGAAAACAGATGTATTTGATGTTAGTAATAAGACAAATCCATCCATGGTTTTGTAAGGCACTAGCAAAGGCTGAGTTTATTTGTCATTCCCAATAGCTCGAGGGAAGGTGTCATTATTCATCGAGGAAATTACCAGCACAGAACTTCCTCTGATTCCCATTGACCACAGTTTGCTGAGGGGTAATGATGCTACATGAGACAAATATTGCTTTGATGCAAGGGAAGTTACTCTGATCTCACTTCAAATAACATTGGAATTTTTTTAAAAATGGTAAAGAGCAAAATGATCGAACACGGCTTGTTTGAACAATGTGGTCACTGTCCGCACAACGTTTTAGGAAAAACTGATGCTTGGACGTCTGATTCTGAGGAGAGGTTTGTCCTATTGGGATGAGGCTGTTTGCTTACGCGCTGTGACACAGAGACAGAGAAAAAGTTCCACCCTGTATGGGGAACAGAACCATCCTTTACATGTTGTATTGGACGGTGACAGACTCACAATATTGTCTGTTCCTATTGGATATTGATCATCCCAATCTCATTGTTGACTGATGACCAATAGCAGCACGAAACCAGCAATTCCCATCTCCCTAGTTGGAAAGCAAATAGGGCAGGGGATGGCCAGTGGATGTGGGAGTAACTAGGGAACTGGTGTAACTTACAGTGGGAGTGGGAGAAGAAAGACGTGAAGAGATATCATCAGGGAAAGGATATGTAGCAGCAGAAGGGGTAATGCAAGGGAAGTAGGAATATAAAAAAAGAATAGGAAGGCGGATGAAGAATAGCTAATGAAGTTTTAGTGACGGGAAATCTTGCTTTCGCAAAAGTGAGGTTGGGTGAAAAACATAACTGTTCAGAAAAATTGGGATCTGGTCCCATTGAAAATTATGATTAGATATATTTCTCTTTCTATCACTTGATTCTTGTTCAGATTGCACATTCACTCTATATTTCTGCCTCTCTATCAAAAGCAAATGACATTTTTTTTTTCCCTGGTATGGTGTCTCAACATTTTTGATTTTTTTTTAATAGTATGTATTTGCTTCCAATTCAAGGTAGACATGAGCATATGGTTTGATCTCCTGCAGTTTGTCCAGAACGTTAAAGTTAATTGAGTATTTATCCTCATCACATTAGCTGATTCAAGCAATGGGTTTGCGTCCATCCTGCAGATGAAAATTTGTTCAGTTCTGACTATTGTTACAAAGAACAGTGCCACACAAAAGGCGAATGTTCAAGTGTAAGGTGCCAAACCATTGTTCATTCTAAATTAGGTACACGATTTATGAATAAGACCTGCTGAGGGGCACAGTTTAAAAGGTGAATTCACCTATATGTCGAAAATGCAATTTGCAGCTCCCTCATAATAGGTATTAACTACATTACTTTGTAAATTCCTAAGAATAAGAATAGCAAGAGACTGGAATTCTTAATTCTTCTTCTGTAAATACCATCTGGAGAATAGGAAGCAAATTAAGATTTGTTTGTGATATTCATAAATGATGATGGTGAGAATGTGGAAGGTGGATGGCAACGGAATGATAACTAATGTGGATGACACAAAGATTAGCTGGGTGGTTCACAGTGAGGAGGAAAGGGTTCGGCTACAGGGCGATATAAACAGATGATTTCTATATCCAGATTAATGACCGATGGAGTTTAACACTGATAAATGTGAGATGATGCACATCTGAATTAACAAGACAAGTGAGTACTCAGACTTTGAAGGGCGAGGGCTAAATTTGCTCCTTATCTCTTTGCAGCAGGGAAATTTGAGGAGGGAACCTGGTACAGGTATTCAAGAGCATAAGGGGAATGGAGATGATGAACAGACAGCAAATGTTTCCCTTACTCGAAGGGTCAAAAACAAAGTGATACATATTTAAAGTGAAAGGCAGGGGATTGAGAGAGGATTTGTGATTCTGTTTTGAAATGGGAGGGTGGCACAGACATAGAATATAAAATCCCTACTGTGCGGACACAGGCTCTTTTGCCCAATCAATCCACACTGACCCTCCAAAGACTAACCTATCCAAACACGTTCCTCCTATACTTACCCCTGACTAATGCACCTGACCTACACATCCCTGTACACTATGGGAAATTAAGCATGGCCACTTCACCTAAGCTGCACATCATCGTATTGTGGGAGGAAACTGGATTACCTCGAGGAAACCATGCAGACACAGGGAGAATGCGCAAAATCCATACAGGCAGTCACCCGAGGCTGGAATCAAATTTTGGTCCCCAGCGCTCTAAGGCAGGATTGCTAACCACGGATCCGCCGTTCCACCGCTGGTGACATGTGTCTGGAATGCGTTGCCTTGGCGGGTGATTGAGCAGGTGGTCTCACAAACTTTTAAAAAAGCCTTTGGATATGCATTTGGTGGTGCAGGCTCGCATTTTCATTCAATGATTCGATGTGGTGGCAGCCATGAGCACTCTGATATATTCTGAAGCAATAGCTAATGGCAGTTCCTGGTTTGTTCCATTGACTGTACTCAGTAAGTGAGCCTCCAGTGAAGTGCTGGTGTTATCTTCTACTTTCTATTCAAGTGTTTCGGTTTCCTTGAGGTGATATTGTAATTTTCCGTGTCGATTATGTCATTTTCGGCCCTTTTTCCCAGAGGATGGTAGATGGAGTCAGAATTGATGTATTTGTTGATGGAGTTCCGGTTGGAATGCCGTGTTTCTAGGAATTCTTGTGCTTGTCTCTGTTTGGCCTATCCTAGGATGGATATGGAGACCGAGTCAAAGTGGCGTACTTCCTCATCAGTACGTAAGGAATTAGTGTTGGGATCATGTCTTTTGTAGCTAGTTGATGTCCACATATCCTGGTGAGTAGTTTTCTGCTTGTTTTCCGTGTAGTGTTTGTTATAGTTCTTGCAAGGCTTATTGTTCCTGGAGCAGAACAGACAAAGATGTGAATTTATTGTGCTGCTCAAAAGTATGAAAAAAAAGCTGCAGAATAGAAAAAGAATACTTTACTAGGTGGCATCACAGCATCAAGGAATTCTAATTTCAAGGGTGTCAGCAAAAGAGCTCGGAGTGAACTAAGGAAAAATGTCTTATTTAGAGAGTTGTTACGTATTGGAATTGACCGGCTGGGAAAGTTGTGGATGAAGATTCAAAAGAGAACACAGGCGACTGACTGTGTGGAGTTTGCACGTTCTCCCCGTGTCTGCGTGGGTTTCCTCCGGGTGCTCCGGTTTCCTCCCACAGTCACAAAGATGTGCAGGGTCAGGTGAATTGGCCATACTAAATTGCCCATTGTGTTAGGTAAGGGGTAAATGTAGGGGTATGGGTGGGTTTCGCTTCGGCGGGTCGGGGTGGACTTGTTGGGCCGAAGGGCCTGTTTCCACACTGTAATCTAATCTAATCTAAAAAAACTGGATATATATTTGGAAATTATGAATTTAACGGGCCATAGTGGGAGGACTAGCAAATGGGAGGTGCTTGGGGGACATTTTTGGAGCTGATTCATACCTAATGGCCAATTGCGTCTTCCTGTACTTTAAAGGGATACCGTGTTAGGAAGCTGGAGCTGGGCAGCACGGTCGCTCAGTGGTTAGCAGTGCTGCCTCACAGCACCAGGGACCAGGGTTCAAAACCTGCCTCGGTCTGTGTAGAGTTTGCACGTACTCCGCGCATCTGAGTGGGTTTCCTCTAGGTGTTACGGTTTCCTCCCACAGTCCAAAGATGTGCAGATTAGGTGAATTGGTCATGCTAAACTGCCCATAGCATTGGGCGTAGGGAAGTGGGTCTGGGTGGCTGCTCTTCAGTGCGTCGGTGCGGACTTGTTGAGCCAAAGGGCCTGTTTCCACACTGCAGCTAATCTAATCTAGGATGCACTCAGGGTCATCCGAGATACTGAGAACTTCAAAGATAAGTGCTTTAGTGTGGAAAATGACAGAGAGAAATTACAGCCTTTCGGATTAAATTGCATCTATTTCAATGCAAGAAGGCCTACAGGTAAGGCCAATGAACTCAGGGCGTGGACAGGTAGGTGGGACTGGTATATTAGAGCCAATACACAAACATGGCGAAGTGATGGATAGGACTGACAGCTTAATGTGCCAGGGAACAGGTGCTTTAGGTGAGACAGAGATGGCGGAAGGAGGAGAGGGGAGTTGCACTTCTGATTAAGGGGAGTACAACAGCAGTAATGAGAGATTAAATAACTGATGGATCACCCAGTGAGGCTTTGTGGGTGGAGGTAAGAAATAGGAAGAGGATGGTGACGTGATTGGGGTTGTACTATAGGCCCCCAAATAGTCAACAGGAATGAGATGAACAAATATGCAGGGAAAGAGGGAAGACCTGCAGGAACAATAGGGTTATCATAATAGGGGATTTTAATTTTTCTCACATAGACTGGAACTGCCTGAGTGTTAAGGGATTGATGAGATAAAAATCTGTAAATGCGTCAGGAAAGTTTCCTCAAGCAGTATATAGAGTGTCCAACTCGGGAAGTGACAAAATTCAAAATTTTCTCAGGAAATAGGACAGGACAGGTGACTGAGTTAATAGTGGGGAGCACTTTGGGACAGTAACCACAGTTCTAATAATTTTCAAATCGTTATGGAGAGGGACAAAACAGGTCCACAGGTTCTGTTCAAACTTGGGGCGTGGTTCAGGTACAAGCAGCTGGGATCAAGGGAATCCCTGGAGATATATAAGAGAAACAGGATTCTAAAGAAGAAGGAAATCAGGTTGAAAAGGCGGCACGAAAGAGCCTTGGCTGAGAAGATTTGAATGAATCCAAAAAGGTACTTTAAATATATGAAAAGAAAAAGCAATAGCTACAGTGAAAATAGGACCCCTCGAAGATCAAAGTGGACAAGTACGTGGGAAACCATAAGAGATAGGTGAACTCCTCAATGAGGATTTCTACACTATGTTTTCTGTGTAGAAACACAGGAATACTTGGGAACTTGAGCAAGTTAATAGTGATATCTTAGGGACAACCAATATCATAGTAGAGAAGACCTTAGACGCAATTTCTCTTTCATTCGCAATTCATTGTAGTCCTCGACTCTCTGATGTGTCAAAATCCATTAACACCCACTGGTGCCCCCCAAACATTTCAATGATGTAGCCTCCCCTAACTGTCTGATCCCAACCGTCACTATCCTCTGAGAGAAGGAAACACGACCCACACATATACCTTGGCCAATTGACATGAACAAAAGATATGAACACACCGTCAGAGTGATTGGCCCTGATATCATGGCAGTAATTGACTGAGCAAGGTGTCAAGGAGACTGAACAAAATTGAACTTGATGGGAATCAATTGTAAACTCCCCACTGGTTGGATCATTCAGAACACAATGTGGCTGGTGGGCATCAATCCTCTCAGTCCCTGGATGTCTCTGGGAACAATCGCAGGGTAGCTTCTTCGGCACAAACATCTTCAGATGCTTCAGCAATGTCTTTCCCTCTGTCATACGATCAGAGGTGGGGATGTTCTGTGAAGATTATAAAATGTTCAGAACAATGAGTCAACTTTGAAGGTATTAAAGTATCAAACCTGGACAACATTCAAGCTTGTGCATTTAATGTATCGGTAACATTAATCAAAAGTACTGCTGGGCACTAAACATTTCCACGGTTAAAAAGAAGGAACCCATACAGCAACTATTGCTGGTTTCACAGTAATATAATAAAGCCATTCAGCCCATCAAAACCATTCGATGAAAACAGTTGCAATGCATTCTCTTTCTCCTCCCTATTCCACAAGAAGACAATTAAAAAAATATAGCAGCTGTTGGAAACCAAAATAGACACGCAGGAGGCTGGAAGAAAATAATAGGCAAGGCAGCGTCAAGACGTTGAGAAGTCAACGCCCAGGATATAATCTTTCGTCAGGACTGTGGTTAGGAGTAAGGGGAGTTTATAGTTAAAAGGGCGGGTGAGGGAGGAGGAGGCAGAGTTGCGAGATGGGCATAAGTGAACACAGATAAAGTGTATCAGCCGGTTTGTGATGGGAGAACTGAATCCAGTTGGTAGCTGAATCAAGTGTTGGTCAGAGGAAGGCAAGGAGGGGAAGGCCTGGGGAGGGAATCGTAGGATTGGAAGGGAGGTTATTTGAAATTGGAGAATTCAATGTTGAGTCCCCGGGGTGTAGGCTGCACAGGTGACAGATGAGGTCGTGATCCTCCAATTTATGGTTTGGTTCATTGTGGCAATGGAGGAGGCCAAGGATGGCCATGTCAGAAAGGGATTGTGGGAGAAAATTGAAGTACAAAGCGATTGGGAGCTCTTCCAGCACCACTGATCCAGGGATTGGGAGGTCAGGTCAGCCCTTAGAAGCCTGACTGCTATACTCAGCAAATCATTCACTTCATTTGCATTTGGTCTTCATAATGCAGTGAAGGCCACATCTAGTGCACCAGATGCAGTAAACTAGGTTTGGATCCCACTACCTGGCACATCTCCCACAAGACTGTCCCCTTCGTTATCGTGCCACACTCCACACCAATCTCCCCCATAACCCCCAGGTACCTTCTCCTGAAACCGCAAAAGATGCATCACCTGCTGGCACACCACCTCCTCCACCTCTTTATGGGGTTTCAATCAGTACTTGCAGGTCAGACAGAGGTTTACCTGCCTCTCTTCCAACCGAGTTTACTGCATCAGATGCTCCCGATGTGGTATCTGAATAAGTTGCATGAGCGAGCCATTCAATCCTGCTCTGACCTTCTCTAAGATCACGGCTGATCTGAGTTCCTCATCCCATTTTACAAAGATCCCTCTCTCTGCAGCCTCTGTTCCATTCGTTGTTCATGTTGCAGACCCAGATGCTTTAACTGCAGCCCCCAAGACCCATCAAGAGTAGGTTTCCAAAGCCTCTGGTCTTCCCGAATGTCCCACAGCAGCTTAAAGCACAGTCTCCAGGAAACCGTCCCCAACATTTCCACGAATGTATCAAAATTAGAATTAAGTCAAATGTCACTCAATTGCAAGTAGGAAGCCTGGTCTGAATCAGTAGCAGTTGTAAAATTCATCGTGTTACTGAGCACACGATCAGCAGAGAATGATTAACACAAGCTTTCAATGGATTGGCACAGAGCAAGTGACAAAGATGTGCCTGAAAACTGCTGAAACCCCACTGTCCAACATAGACCACAGGGCAGGATACTGTTAAGTCAAAGAAAATGCAAGCTATGCATTTTGAACATTGTTTCTAAGCTTCTTAATGTTGGAAGATGATGCTCTAGGGTGAGCAACATTCAAGGCAAGAGGAAGATATGGGACAATTATTCACATTAAAACTGGACAATTAAAACTGGATGTCAGGGTTTAAGTACCAACAGTTTAAATAGCAACAAATGGGAGGGATTTGGGAAATAGACAGAGAGAGAGAGAGACTCAGATACACTGTTATGCGAGGATGTGTTCACAGGTTTCAGAATGCTGAAGTGAAAGGATTTGGATGGCATCTCACAACATAAACTGGTATTTTGGGGAATGAATCATTAATGGGATATAGGTGTGTGGTCAGACAGAATCATAGAGTCTTGGAGATATGCAGCACGGAAACAGACCCTTCTGTCTAACTCGTCCATGCCGATCAAATATCCCAAATTAAACGAGTCATATTTACCAAATTTGGCCCATATCAATGTAAACCCTTCCTCTTCATGTTCCCATTCAAATGTCTTTTAAATGTTGTAAGTGTAGTAGCCTCCACCACCTGCACTGGCAGCTCATTCCAGACATGTACCACCCTCTGTTGGAAAAAAGTTGCTCCTTAGGTCATTTTTAAATCTTAGCCCTCTCACTGGAAATCCATGCCCTCTATTTTTGGGGAAAAGACTTTGGCGATTCATCCTATACATGCCCCTCACACTCCAGGAAAAATCGCACCAAAGTACTCACCCTCTCGCTATAGCTCCAATCCTGGCAACATCCTTGTAAATCTTTTCTGACTCCCTTAAAGTTTCACAATATCTTTCCGATAAGAGGGAAACGCGAATTGAATGCAGTACTGCACAAGTGGCCAAACTAGGTGCTGTATAGCAGCAAAGTGACCTCCCAATTCATACAGTCAAATCACTCGCCAGTATAGGCAAGCATACCAAATGCCTTCATCACTATCCTAAATACCTGAGATTCTACTTTCAATGAATTTTGAACCTGGATTCCATGATCTCTTTGATCAGGAACACCCCGCAGGACCTTACCGTTAATTGTATACGTCCTGCCTTGATTTGCATTTCCAAAATACAGCATCTCACATTTATCTAGACTAAACACCATTTGCCATGTCACAGCCCATCAGCTCATCTGTCCATCTGATCAAGATCCCATTGTACTCTGAGGTAAACCTTCTTTACTGTCCACTAAACCATCAATTTTGGTGTCATCTGCAAACTTACCAACTGTCATTGCTATGTTCACATTCAAATGATTTATATAAACCGTGAACGGAAGTGGACCCAGCACTGATCTTTGTAAAACACAATTGGTCACAGACGTCCTGTTGAAAAAGCAAACCTTCGCCACCACCTTCCGTCTCCTACCTTCGAGCCAATTTTGTATCCACATGGCTAGTTCTCCCTGTATTCCATGTGAACTTAACTTGATAACCAGTCTGCCATGTGGAAATTTGTCAAATGTCTGACTAAAGTCCATATCGACAATGTACACATCTCGGCCTCAATGAATCCTCTTAGTCACTTCTTCAAAAAAAAACTCAGTCAATTTAGTGAGACAAGATTCCCCATGCTTCAAGCCATGTTGCCTATCCCTTGTCAGTCCTTACCATTAAAAATACATGCAAACCTTGTGCCTCATAATCCTCACCAACAAGTTGCACTCCACTGACGTCAGGCTCACCGACTTTTCCTTACCATCCTTCTTAAATGGTTTTAGTAATTACACCAAGATAGCAAATCTCCTATGTTCCAGCATCCCACCTGTGAAAATTGACAATACAATTATCTCAGCAAGGGGTCCAAGAATCACTTCCCTCGCTCCCACAGAGTTCTCGGGTACACCTGACAGAGGGATCGACTGCACAAAGCCGAGCTAGTTTCCTGATGCTATCTTATTGAACTCATCTCATTAACTACCAGCCCCAGCTCATGGTGTCACTTTCATTCAATACCAGCACGATTCTCCCACCCATCATGGCTGGAGGTACTCACCATCGGCCAGATATCCCTGGATATTCCGTTATCCCTGGCACTGGTGCCATTTTAAAAGCCCAATGGGCACACGGTTGAGCTTTCTCCGTTTGGAACTGCCCTGCACAGTTTACCCCGAGCATGGGGAATAAGGGGCAATTACACCACGGTTTGTTGACAGGGGCACGGAGGTCCTGGTGGATGGGCTATTACCGAGGGAGACCATTCCCTTCCCAGAGGAGGCTACACCACCAGACCACCGAGCATGGTCTGAGCTCACCACCCAACTCAGTGCAGTATCTGCGGTCTGAAGAAATGCCCAGCAATACAGGACAAGCATCAATAACCTTCCCTGCTCTGTCGGGATAAGGGCCACTGTATTCTCTCTGCTCCCTCACACTCACTGTATATCTGTTGCAGCAGCGACCCCCGAACAAGACTCATGCTTCACCACTCTCACTGCTGTATGCAGTACCTTCCCCCACCTCTCTCTCTCTATCATCCCCTCCCTCTCTCCCCACAATCCCCTTCCAACTGCATTAATACAGCACTGTGGACTCTCTGCAGACGGCTTGCCATATCTGCCCCCACCTACACCAGCACTAACAGCAGGGCCACCCACTCGTACCCTCACTCCCTTCCCTTCTCCATTGCAGGAGAAACATTCTGGAATAGGACAGAAATAACCAAGTCGGGTGGTGGAGTGCCTGACATCCATTCCCCCAGAACCCCTTTCCCCAGCTTGTGTGGAGGACACTGGGATGCTGCGTAAGGAGATCCGGAGAGGACTGGGATGCCGCGTAAGGAGATTCTGAACCATCCACCTCCGATCAACCAAGTAAGGAGCAATGTTCAGTGATGGGCAATTCTCACTTTAAACCCACTGTCAGTTCTGTTTCCCCCCGGCACAACTTAGAAGCCTTGGCCCTGATGCCATCTCCCTTTTGTGTTGAGCTGGTACAAATAGAATCCCTATGGTTTCAGTGGACAGGAGGTGGATTCACAACACACCATCTCCACCACTTCCCGAGAAGAGAGCACGGAGACTCCCTCCTCCTGTAAACAGCTCAGATACTGAAGCAAATCTGTGAGATTTACTGCTGCCCCTACTTGTCCTGACATATTCAATAATCTGTGCTGATATACATCCAGCACCCTCTGCTCTTGCACCTCCTTTATAACGGTACAGCCTGTTTAATATTGCCTTCCTACCAAAGAGCATCACCCCACACTGTTCTGTTTTGATCGGTATCTGCCATACAGCTGAAAAATACACCAAAATATAACTTTCCTGTTGGGGTTCCACACCATCCTCAACAAACTTTACAATTCTTCCTGGTTTGATACCTGCAAACATTGAAATTGTCCTACAGTCACACTCTACATTGAAATACTGACATCACCAGACAGAACAACTGAAATATTGACAAGGTTACCATGGAGCGAGATAAATATTGACACACTCTCCATGTCTGTGTTATTGTCAATGCATAGCGAGTGCCTCTATCTGTCTGTATTCGTGTTTGTATCTGTGTGGGGCAGGTCTGGCGGAACCTGCACATCCACTAATATCATCTATCGTATCCGTTGCTCCAGATGTAGTCTCCTCTACATTGGGGAGACTGGGCGCCTCCTAGCAGAGCGCTTTAGGGAACATCTCCGAGACACCCGCACCAATCAACCAAATCGCCCAGTTGCTCAACATTTCAACTCCCCCTCCCACTCTGCCGAGGATATGGAGGTGCTGGGCCTCCTCCACCGCCGTTCCCTCACCACCAGACGCCTGGAGGAAGAACGCCTCATCTTCCGCCTCGGAACACTTCAACCCCAGGGCATCAATGTGGATTTCAACAGTTTCCTCATTTCCCCTTCCCCCACCTCATCCTAACTTCTAACCTCCAGCAACTCGATCCCCTGACTTGCCCGGACTTGTCCGACCTGCCCAGCTCCTTTTCCACCTATCCACTCCACCCTCTCCTCCCTGACCTATCACCTTCATCTCCTTCCCCACTGACCTATTGTACTCTATGCTACTATCTCCCCACCCCCACCCTCCTCTAGCTTATCTCTCCACGCTTCAGACTCTCTGCCTTTATTCCTGATGAAGGGCTTTTTCCCGAAACGTCGATTTTGCCTGTCCTCGGATGCTGCCTGAATTGCTGTGCTCTTCCAGCACCACTGATCCAGAATCTGGTTTCCAGCATCTGCAGTCATTGTTTTTACCTCGGTCTCTGGTGGTGTTTAAAGTGATGTAATATCCCCCGATATGGGTTCTGAGTAAGGATCACTCGATCCAAAACGTCAATTTTCATTTCTATCCAAAGATACTTCCAGACCTGCTGGTCTTTCTGTTGTTGTCAATCTCTGTTGCATTAGGAGAAAGTGAGGACTGCATATGCTGGAGATCAGAGCTGAAAAATGTGTTGCTGGAAAAGCGAAGCAGGTCAGGCAGCATCTAAGAAGCAGGAGAATCGACGTTTTGGGCATAAGCCTGATTCCTGAAGAAGTCTCTGTTGCATCCCAACCCCATCCCTCACCCCCCACGCCACTGTAATCGTGGTGGTAAAGTATGTAAACCATCAGAGATTCAGTTTGGGAGGGAGAGAGGGAGGGCAGCAGCTCACAGCACAATCCAATCTACATTTTGATTACACACACACACACACACACACGTATTGTCATTGTACAGAAGTCCTGAGAGTGGAACATGTTCATGTGCAGAAATGTCTGCGTTCCTTCTGCAATGTGGAAATGGTTTGTCACTTGGTAGTATTTCCAACACACAGTGTACTCATTAAAGCATATTTCCATTGCAATTATATCCAAGCAATTCCAAGTGAACCACTTTGCAAGGCGATGAGATTAATTTTAATGCACTTCCTGTAACTTGGAATTTTTAATGTTTTACTCTTACAAGTAACCTTATATGTGAGAAAGAATCGAAAAGACCTAAATCAGACCAGCAGAGTGTGGGCTTGTATCACTTCATACAAAAGAGGGAAAGGGAGAGGAAGAGAGAGCGGTTTTGACCCCGTTTCAGTGATTCGCACCAAAAACAACAAGAGTTCCCATTGCACAGAGATCCACGCACTAATGCAGGAACACATGCAACAATCACAGAGAGATAGACATGCACACAGTGGTACACAGCGACATATATATAGACACACGCGAATAGACAAACACCAACAGAAACGTGCACATACATAATTGATTGTGTAAATACACATAGACTCATCGAGTTATATAGGGTATTTGCAAACAGACCTATAGGTCCATACAGACCATGCAGACAATAATTCCAAACTAAACCAGTCCCATCTGCCTGCGCTTGGCCCACATTTGTCAAAACGTTCACTTATTCTTGTACTTAGTCAAATGCATTTTACATGCTGTAGTATTACCCACAATCCATCACTTCCTCAGGAACTTCACTCTCTCCACGAACCACATGCTGTGTAAAAAAATCCTTACGGGTCCTGATCACGTGGACCCTATAACTCTGTAGGAAGCTATGGAAGTGATTGCAGGCCCCTTGCTGAGATTTCTTTTTTCATCAATAGCCACAGGTGAGATGCTGGAAGTCATGAGTTTGACTAAAGTTGTTCTATAAAACAAAATGGAAAGGAAGAGCTCGGGAACTATAAATTGGCGAGCCTGATATCAGTGGTAGACACATTGTTGGAGGGAGTCATGAGGTGCAGGATTTAGATGTATTTGGAAAGACAAGCACTGATTATGGGCAGGCAGATGTGAGGATTGCAGATGCTGGAGATGAGTGTCTAGATTAGAGTGGTGCTAGAAAATCACAGCAGGGCAGGCAGCATCTGAGTAGCAGGATAATCGAGGTATTGGGCAAAAGCGCTTTATCAGGATAGTCAAATCGGGTTGTGCCTGGATAATCATGTCTCACTAACTTGATTATTTCTTGTTGAGAAGTAACAGAGAGGATTGATGAGGGATGAACGCTTGATGTGATCTATATTGAATTCAGTTAGGCATTCAACAAGGTTCCGCATGGGAGACTGGTGAGCAAGGTTAGGTCACATGGAATACAGGGGGAATTAGCAAGTTGGATACAATTGGTTGAAAAGTAGAGGACAGAGGGTTGTGGTGGAGGGTTGTTTTTCAGACTGGAGGCCTGTGCTCAGTGGAGTGCCACAAGGATCGGTGCTGGTTCTGCTACTTTTCATCATGTATATAAATGGTTTGGATATGAACATCGGAGGTATAGTTCGTAAGTTTGCAGATGACACCAAAATTGGAGGCACAATGGCCAACAAATAAGGTTACCTCAGATTACGACGGGATTTTGATTAGATGGGCCAATGGACTGAGGAGTGGCAGACAGAGTTTAATTTAGATAAATGTGAGATGCTGCATATGGGAAAGGCAAATCAGGGCAGGACTTGTGAACTTAATGGTAAAGTCATGGGGAGTGGTGCTGAACAAAGTGACCTCAGAGTAAAGGTTTATAGTTCCTTGAAAGTTGATTTGCAGGTATATAGAATAGTGAAGAACGTATTTGGTATGTTATTGGTCAGTGCATCGTGTATATGAGTTAGGAGACTGGATTGCATCTGTACAAGACATCGTTGAGACCACTTTTAGAAATCTGCATACAATTCTAATCTACTTGCTGTAGGAAGGATGTTGTGAAACTTGAAAGGTTTCAGAAAGGGTTTACAACAATGTTGCCAGCATTGGAGTGTTTGAGCTACAGGGAGGGCTGAATAGGCTGAGGCTGTTTTCCCTGGAGCATCAGAGGATGAGGGTTGATGTTAGATGTTATTAAAATCATGGGTGCAATGGTTAGAGTGAATAGCCAAGGTCGTTTCCCTAGGGAATGCAGTTGAAAATAAGACTGCAAAGGTTTAAGGTGAGATGGGAAAGACATAAAAGGATCCAATGGGCAACATCTTCATGTACCTTGTAGTTCTTGCCTAATGAGCTGCCAGAGGAAGGTGTGGAGGCTGGCACAATTACAACATTTAAAAGGAATCTTGATAAGCAGATGAATGGGAAGGGTTCAGGTAGAAATGGGCCAAATGCTGGCAAATGGGAGCAGATTAGTTTTGGCTATCTGGTCTGCATGGACGTATTGGACCAAAGGGCCTGTTTCCATGCTATACAGCTCTATGACGCTATGTCTTTTTAGAAACGTGCTCCTCTTATCTTATAACAATCCCGCACTCGAGGGAAAAGACACCTACCATTCAACATTATCGATACCCCTCATGATATAATAAACCTCTATAAGTTACCTCTCAGCCTCCTACGCTCCAGTAGATAATGTCCGAGTTTATCGAGTCTGTCTTTGTAACTCAAACACTCCATTCCCAGCAATATCCTGATAAATCTCTTCTGAACTCTCCCGAACTTGATAATATCATTTATATATCAGGGCGACCAGAACTGCACACAATCCTCCAGGACATGCATCATGAATGTCCTGTGCAACCTGAACATACCGTCCCAAGTCCTGCACTCAAAGGACTGTCCACTGCTATTTGTCATGTATATAAAAATGATTTGGATGTGAACATAGGAGATATAGTTAGTAAATTTGCAGGTGATACCAAAATTGAAAATGTAGTGGACAATGAAGAAGGTTACCTCAAAGTAAAATGATTTCTTGATCAAATGGGCCAATGGATTGAGGAGTGGCAGATGGAGTTATAATTAGATAAATGCGAGGTGCTGCATTTTGGAAAAAGACAAATCAGAGCAGGATGCATACACTCAATGGTAAAGTGCCGGAGAATGTTGCTGAACAAGGAGTAGTCCCAGAAGACTGGAGAATAGCAAATGTGGTTCCCTTGTTCAAAAAGGGGAGTAGGGATAGCCCTAGTAACTATAGGCCGGTGAGTCTCACTTCTGTTGTGGGCAAAGTCTTAGAGAGAATTGTAAGGGATAGGATTTATGCACATCTGGATAGGAATAATGTGATCAAGGATAGTCAGCATGGTTTTGTGAAGGGCAAGTCGTGCCTCACAAACCTTATTGAATTCTTTGAAAAGGTGACGAAGGAGGTTGATGAGGGGAAAGCGGTAGATGTGGTATATATGGATTTTAGTAAGGCATTTGATAAGGTTCCCCATGGTAGGCTACTGCAGAAAATACGGAGATATGGCATAGAGGGTGAGTTGGAGGTTTGGATTAGGAATTGGCTGGATGGAAGAAGACAGAGGGTAGTAGTTGATGGCAAAGTTTCTTCATGGAGTGCCGTCACTAGCGGTGTTCCGCAAGGATCTGTTTTGGGACCATAGCTGTTTGTCATTTTTATAAATGACAAACAGCAATGGTCGTAAAACAAATCCTTGCGGAACACCGCTAGTGACGGCACTCCATGAAGAAACTTTGCCATCAACTACTACCCTCTGTCTTCTTCCATCCAGCCAATTCCTAATCCAAACCTCCAACTCACCCTCAATGAACATGGAAGGTGTTCAGAGTTAAAGCTCAGGCTACATGGTCACTGGGTTTACTCTTTTGACCAAATCCTACAACCTTTGCAATTTTACCACAAAAGTTCTTTGCATTGTCTATTTCGTAACCTGCTCAAGTCCCAGCTCTGTGTCTGTGCACCACCCACTCTGAAAACAAGCCAGGCCATTATGTCCTCACTGACCCGAGGACACAAAGCAGTGGAGCAAAGGTTTACCAAACGGATTCCTGGAGGGACAACGGCCACGAGGAGAGATTGGATCAATTAGGACTATATTCATGGAGTTTAGGGGAATGAGGGAGGATTGCACAACACAAAATTCCAAAGGACGAGACAGAGATTAATACAAGAAGGACGTTCCCAATGACCAGGAAGCCCACAACCAAAGTCACAGTCTGAGGATACAGGGCAGGCCATTTCGGACTGAGATGAGGTTGGATCGGCGCAACATCGAGGGCCCAAGGGCCTGTACTGCGCTGTATTCTTCTATGTTCTATGAAACCTTGGAGTACATGTTCATAGTTCCTTGAAAGTAGAGTCGCAGGTAGATAGGATAGTGAAGGTGTTTGGTATGCTTTCCTTTATTGTTCAGACCACTGAGTACAAGAGTTGGGAGGTCATGTTGTGGCTGTAAAGGATATTGGCTAGGCCACTTTCGGAATATTGTGTGCAATTCTGGTCGCATTCCTATTGGAAAGATGTTGTGAAGCTTGGAAGAGTTCTTAAAAGATTGACAAGGATGTTGCCAGGACTAGAGGATTTGAGCTGTAGGGAGAGCCTAAATCGGGTGGGGCTGTTTTCTCTGTGGGTGAATTATAGAGATTCATAAAATCATGACAGGCATGCATAGGGTAAATAGACAATGTATTTTCCCTAGGTTGGCTGAGTCCACAACTAGACGGCATGGGTTTAGGGTGAGAGGGGAAAGATTTAAAAGGGCACCTCAGGGGCATTTTTTTTTGCACAGAGGATGGTGCGCATATGGAATGAGTTGCCAGAGGAAGTAGTGGAAGCTGGTAAATCTAAAGTATTTAAAAGACAACCGGATGAGTATATGAATAGGAAGGGTTCAGAGAGATATGGGCAACGTGTTGGCAAATTTAACGAGATTAGGTTAAGGTATCTGGTCGGCATAGACGAGTTGGACCGGAGGGTCTGTTTCTGCGCAGTGCATCTGTATGACTCTATGTGTCTATGATGAAGGCCAGCAAGCGAAACACCTTCATAACCATCCTGTCAACACATGATGCAAACTTCAAAGAGTTATGCCTGAAACCCTAGGTCGTTCTGTTCTGCAACACTACCAGTAGCTCGACTTTTCATTGTATATGCATTTTCTTTGTTTGTTTTACCAAAGTACAATACCTTGCATTTATCAACATTAAACACCACCTGCCATTCTTTAGCCCAGTGAGTGATAGTACTTGGGAAGAAAGGCTGGAAAGTAATCAGCTGTCTGTATCATGTAATGTTTTTGGGAAGAGGGCAGTCACACATTAGAGGTGGGAAACAGTGATTGGCTTTTGAGGCCAGAAAGTGTGTGCTTTCTTTGTCTCAGATGTTCAGTGTTGAAATGTATTCGAGATCCTTCATAGAGCAGAGTGTGTCTGCAGGATTTCATTCCCTCATATTGCAGTCTACAGATAATAGTCATTTAAACTGGAAATAATAGCCAAATATTTAAAGATGTTTATAGTTTATCTCGAAGGCAGAGCACATAAACTCGACATCCTACAATTGAGGCAAGTACCTTGCATTTTTTAAACAATGTTATTACTCTCACTGTGTTATTCAGTAAAGCGAACCAGATTTCAATGAATCCATACCAAACTGAAAGCTGTCACTTAAAATTAAAAATTTGGGCATGATTTAGGTCTTGTGTAGTCAGTAGTATCACTACCTCTGATGCAGAGCTCTGGATTCTATTCCAATTCCTGAATTTGTCTGAACGTGTCCCTAGCTCGAGACCAGACAGTCTGGATTCAGGTGCAGAGATGTGTCACAGCATGTCAGAACAGGCTGATGAACAAACACACAGGAGAATAATGTTGGAAGTTTAGGGACTATTATGGAGTAGTGGTAGGGTCCCTATCTCTGGCCGCAAAGCTCTGGGTTCAAATCCTCCTAGAGGTGTTTTATAATATGTTTGAACACGTTGACTAAAATGAGTTTTGAATTGTGATTTTATCGAGATGGAAGAGGTTACAGTATTCAATTTCAGAATTTAAGCCCGGATGACTGAAACCACAGGCCCTGAGTTGGAGTCACATTTACACTTTCTAGAGGTTTATAAATTCATGAAGGGCATGGATAGGGTGAGTCGTCAAGATCTTTTCCCCACGTTTGAGAGTCCAAAATTAGAAGGCATAGATTTAATATGAGAGCGGAAAGATTTGAAATGGAGCTCAGCGGCAACTTTTTCACTCAGAAAGTGGCGCGTGTATGTAATGAACTGCCGAAGGAAGTGGTGGAGCTTGGTTTAATTACAACATTTAAAAGGCATCCAAATAGGTATATTAATAGAAAGGATTTAGAAGGATATGGGCAAATTGCTAGCAAATAGATCAGATTTCCGACAGTGTAGAAACAGGCCTTTTAGCCCAACAAGTCAACATCAACCCTCCGAAGAGTTACCCACCCAGAACCATCTACCCACATTTACCCTTGACGAATGCACCTGACACTATGCTCAATTTAGCGTGGCCAATTCACCCAATCTGCACATCTTTGGACTGTGGGAGGAAACCAATGCACACACAGGGAGAATGTGCAAACTCCACGCGGTCAGTCACCCTGGTACTATGAGGCAACAGTGAGCTGTTCAGTCCAGAAACAGTTTGGAGTTCAGCTGTGTGGACAGTCTCTCTCTCTCTCTCTTTTTCTCTCTCTCTCTCTCTCTCTCTCGGTCTGTCTGTCTGTCTGTCTCTCTCTCTCTCTCTCTCTGTCTCTCTGTCTCTCTCTCCTTGTGCCCTTCTAACTTAAACTGGTAAGCATATGTTCCACTTTTACAGTTTTTAAGGGGTTTTGCTTATTGGGACTGTTGTGTACATTCAGAACACTAATTAAGTCTAGCTTGAATAGATTGAGTTCTGTAGGGTTCTTTATTCTTTTCTTTGTCTTTCATTGTGTAATTTTGTGAATTTTTTTTGTCTATTTTAAAATTTAACCCAACCTAGCTGGGTTACTCTGCGTAATTTTCACTGTGCACTTACTGAAACAAATTGCAAATTTATGGTCTCCGCTGCCTGCTTAAGAATATTTTTAGTGAGCTGGCCTAGTCCATAACAACAGGCCTCCAGTCTGAAAAACAACTCTCCTCAACAATGCTGTCTCCTGCTATTAGGCAAACACACATACACGTACACAGACTCACGCGCACAAACACATAGAGATACAGACACATACACAGAGACACACACACACAGGCAGACAGACACACATACAGACAGACGCACACACTCAGACACATGCACAGAGACACACATACGCACGCAGACACACATACACAGATACACACGCACAAAGACGCACACAGCGTCACACAGAGATGGGATCAAGGCTTGTTGTGAGAAGGCAGGGAATTGGCCTGAAAAACATGTCAGCTATTATCAATAGCTCAGTAGACTGGATGGGCCAAATGGTCTATTTTTTTCTGCTCTACCTTTTTACAGTTTATGGTACATGCATTTGGCTGTGTTTGTGGGTATACTTAAATGTGCATGTGTCTGTGTGTGTGTGTGTTTTTGTGTCTGTGTTTAAGTGTCTGTGTGTACATGTCTTTTTGTGTGTTTGAGTGTGTCTGAGCGTGTGTGTTTGAGTGTGTCTGAGTGTGCTTATCTGTGTATGTATCTGTGTGTGTGTCTGTGTATGTTTGTGTTCCTCAGTATTTTTAGAAATGGAAATACCAATGTACATTTTTGTAATTTCTATTCTGTTTGACATTCACCTTTCCTTCATAGTGTAAGGAACGTGTTTTCGTCATTATTTTGTTATTTTAACAAGTGACGGAAATCAACCTGACCTCTTCCGAGGATGACCCTGACCCAATGTGAGACTTATATCATTGGCCATATCATCAACCTGGTTACATCGATAATTTGCTGTGACCAATGGAGGAGTGGCTGTAGAAAATAAAACAGTTACCCAACAACCCAAGGAACTCTGGACCAGTGAGCCAGACATCATGAGTTGTTTGAGGGGTTTCTGAGGGATAGCCAATTGCATGCATTTTCAAAGGCAAGGATTTATTGGGAATAGTCATCATGGCTTTTTGCAGGAGAAATCGTGTAACACTGATTTGACTGAGTTTGTTAAAGCAGATTGATGACGGCAGTGTTGTAGATGTTTTCCATACAGACTGGAACAAGTTGCTCGACTAGGTTCTGAATATTAGGCGAGGTAGTAGGGTTAGGCCACGTGGGAACCAGCGCACCCAAGCCAATTGAATACAAAATTAGATTGAAGGGAGGAGACAGAGGTTGGTAGAAAATTGTGTTTCAGACTGGAGGCCTGTTTTAAGGTACAAGGGGAAATATTTTAGAGGGAACAAGAGGGAGGTGTCCATATGGAATTATCTCCCAGAGGAAGTGGTGGAGTCTGGCATCTTGATGGGTATCTGAATAAGGAGGTTTAGAGGAATATAAGCCAAATGCTGTCAAATAAAACTCGATCATAATGGGATGTCTGATCAGCACTTACACAATTGCATGCATTATGACTCGATAAGAGGGATGAGCAGAAATTCTAAATAGGCAATTCAAGTTGGAATTCTCTTCCCCACAAGTTTGAGATGTCTCTTTGTTTACATTTAATCAACGCTGAGTTAGCAAAATATTGGACAGAGAAGTGTCACACTGACAAGAAAGTGGAGCTGAGACCACAACCTGATCAGCCACAATCTTAGTCCCTGGTAGAGAAGGCTCAAAGTGTCTAATGACCCACTCCTGCTCCTCAGTCCCATGTTTATGTGTTCCATTCAGCCCATCAAACCTGCTAGACAGGAGCAGTTAGAGACTAGTTACTCTTATCACTTCGTGCACAGAAACAGAGGAGACCATTCAGCCCCTCAAAACTGTCAAACCCAGTTTGGGCTGGTTTGGAAAGTGTAATTGGAAAACCAGGCAGGGGTATGAAAGAGACTCCTCATCACTCCTAACTGAGCTTCCCCTTTCTGCAACTTGTGCTTCGTTTGTTGGTTAAGTTGTAGACCGAGTTTCACTATGAATTCAGCCCTCATTCCTCACCCAGAGATGGTGCAGCTAATCTGGTCATAGTCAATAACAGAACTTCCAGGAAAATAACAGCCTCTACTTTCCAATAACAGAATGTGAGAACATCACAAACAGGAGTATGTCATTTATCCTCATCCCCCTGACCACCCCGACCCACCCCTACTCTCGCAAACCTGCCTTGCCACACAATAAGATCATAATGTCAAATTCTTCACAGCCCCCAACGCTCTGACTGGTCAACAACACTCCCTGCCCCCACACCGTGACCTGTTGATATGAGCAAAAGACATAAATACAAGGGTTCAGGGAAGAGTGACCGGCCCTGACATCAAGGCATCAGTTAACTAAGGACGGTCTCAAGGAGCCTGAACAGGATTGCACTTAATGGGAATGAGTTGTAAACTTCCCTGGTTAGAGTGATTTAAAGCATAAAGCACAATGATTGTGGTTTGTGTACATAAATCCATGCAGTCCTGGACAATTCTGCAAAAGATCCTCAAGGTAGCTTCCTCAGCACAAACATCTTCATCTGTTTCATAAATGTCTTGCCCACACCAAAAGATAACAAGTGTGGGTGTTTACTGAAGACCATGCAATATTCAGAAAAAAAAGACACCTTCACCTCTGAACCAGTCTGTGTCCATGTGCAGCAAGACCTTGACAACACTCAGGCTTGTGCTATTGAAGTGTCGGTAACATTGATGTAACAGCACGGCCAGAGACTGCACATTTCCACAGTTAAAAGGAGGAGCTCATTTATCTTCTCACGCTAGTTTCATAGGAATATGAATAAGTCATTCAGCTCAATGGAATGATTGGAGAAGAGTAGAGATAGCCCATTTATTGCCTCCAATCAATTACACAGGAAGGGAAAGAGTCATGTGTTTTGGACAAAACCAAAGCCCCTCAAAAATATTTGAATACGGTGGTCTAGACTATAATGTGAAGTGTCTGTTCCAGATGCAATGTGACTGGTTAAACTACAAGCCTTTAAGAAAAACACAATCTTTTCAATACTAAAGTTAAAATACAGGCAAACATACAGGTATTCAGAAAAATAAGTCTTTTGGAAATCTTATCACAATGATAGATAGAGCAACCATTATTAATTAAGAGTTCCGATACAGTAATATCCCATAAACACATACTTGGCAAAAAGGAAAGTTCAGTCACAGATTCTCAGATGCAGTTCTCCACTTGAGTATAGAAAAATATCAAGGAAAATTCAGAGAGAGTTGCCGCCAGGAGACTTCCACTGAAGCTTCCAATTCTGTTGAGATCCTCTCAGCTTCTGATGTTACTGAGAAACCAAAACCCTTCCTGTAATGTTGCACGCAGAACTGCACACAGTACTCTATCTATGGTCTAACCAATCGCATGTTTAGCTCATATTATTTTGCCTCGATGTATAAACTCTGTGCCTAGAGTCCCATATGTTTTCTTAACGAGCTATTACACTGTCCAGTCGCATTCAGGGTTATGTGGAGAAACACCCTCTGAGTTTCCTAGTGTGCTGCCATTCATTGAGTACTCCCATATGAGATTCCCTCTTCCACACTTCATCACCTCATATTTATCAGGTTTGCAATCCATCTGCCATTGATCTGCCCATCTGACCATTCCATTTGTATGTTCCTGTAAAATAAGGCCTTTTTCCTCACTGCCTAGCCAATCTTGTATCAAACACAAAATTACTTATTACACTCGCCCCACCACCCCCACTCCCTCCTCCACATTCACATCTGAATCTTTATGAATACCACAAAAAAAAGATACACTGCACTGCTCGCTGTGCTAGACCACCCGACACTGGTCTATCTCCACCACCTTTCCAGTAACGTGGGAACACATCGCTGTTCTCTAGTCCTCTGGCATTTTCTTTGCGGTCAGATTCGACGTAAACATTTAGGTCAGATCATTTCCTCTCTTGTCTCCAAAAGCATCCTAATATACAACTCATCTGGACTTTACATGATCCAAAACCATCAATACCAACTTGCATATTATATCAATCTGTTCGAGAGTTTCACAATACATCTTCTTGAATTCTCTACATGCCTCCTCCTTCTCCCAAGTAAAGCAGATGTGAAGCTCTTGTGTCACAATCGATCAATGTTCACCAGCTTCACACACAGATAGCTCCCTTGGTTTCGAAATTGTTCCCTGGTTATACTGTTTTGATTGATCTTTTTGTGTAATATCTTGGGATTCCCCCTAACCTTTCCTGCTGCACTTCTCCATGCCCCTGTATTAATCAATCTGCTGTGCATGAATTTTCTAAGATCCCCTGAGATCACCTCTCATTCTTTGAAACAGTACATAACACAGGTATAATCTCATCCACACTGCATGCAGTCTGTGCAGAATGCCTTTACTTCAATATATCTAAATTCCGTTAACTGAAGGCCAACTTCACTTTTACCTATCCATTCCCAAATGTTCCCTCTGGTCTGCGTTGGTTTAATTTTATTTACTATTCACGTTCTGAACTCTTAAACATCCACCTGAATATCGAACTATTTTACATCCAATAGTTCTCCATTGTCTCCATCTACAAGAAACATTTTCAAACCATTTCAAAAACACTTTGTGAACATTGATTATTCGGGGGAGATCTAAGGTGGTGGCGATCCAGTGGGACTGCCCTGCTGAGCTCTGCACCAGAACCCAGACAAAGTGGTGCATTCATCCGCTATTTCTTCCGTGTTGTGGTAAACCTCGTTCGCTTTCAATCCCTAGTATTGCTCGCTGCCATTTTAAGTGAGTAAGGAAAATGTCTATGGGAAATGTCCACGAGGATCACAACCAGCAGGGCACTGCAGCAATGGATACACCCGCGGCTGTGAAGTCGGCCTCTCTGAGCACCCCAGGGATCTTATTTGTGGAGCAGAGCCTGGTCTCGGAGTGCAGAAGCCTGCGAGAGATGATTGATTCAGCAATGGAGGAGACCTGAACCATGCTGGAACTGATCTCAGCCAAGCTGCAGTAGCATAACCAGGAGATCCAGCGTCTCGGGACATACGTCGTGGAGGTGGAAGAGGGAACCACGGCTTTGGAAACCATGGCGGAATCCTCAGCGGGTCTGGTCCAAGCGCTGGGATGTTAGGTACAGGCCTTAGTACAGCAGATCGAGGACCTCGAAAATCAGAGCCATCAGAAGAACATCAGCTGGAACATGAACAAGAAAACCAGCTCGTCAGCATCTTGTAACAATGCCTCACATAATTTTTGAAGCTGAAAGTCAGGGCAGACTGGGTGCGGGTCGAGCGGGCCCACCGGGTCGCATTGTGCAGGCCCAGATAGGACCAGTGCCCCTGCCCAGTCCTTGTGCAACTCCAGCACGATAGAGAAAAACAGGTGCTGGAAGCTTCTCGAGCTCTGCGGAAGGACCCATAGGCTCTGATCTAAAAAGGATCACGAATTATGTTTTTTCCAAGATCTTTCTACGGCTGTGATCCGCAAGAGGCAAGCCTTTGATAAGGCAAAAAGGAGCCTGAGGGACGTGAATATTCTGAACTTGGTAAGATATCCAGCAATATTACGTTTCAGACATGGAGGGTCTGTGTTTAATTTGACTCACTAGAAAACACAAAGGACTTCCGGTACACTGTAAAATAGACTGCTGGTTCAAATAATATGGAAAATTGTGTTCTTTTCGTTTTCTCTGGGGATTGCCTGGTTTACCTTGTTTTGGTTCTTTTTTAGTACGTGGAGGTCCCATTTTTCCTTTTTATCTCTCCTCCTTTCTTCCTCCCCTCCCATTATCCTTTTCTTCTACCATTTGCGTTTCGTTTCTCTCTCTCAGTACGGAATGGGAAAGGGGGTTGCGGGAGGTGGGGGTGGTAAGATTTTATTTCACGAGGACTGCCTCGGGTGAAAGTATGGATGGGACTAGGTTGAATGCCCACTTTTAATTTTCTTATTGTAGGACCCGTGTAACGTTTTTTTTTTAAGTTTGTTTTGTCTGGGTTGGGTGCGGCTTCAGCTAGGAAAAGTCATGGCGGATTAGTGGGTTGTATGAGCGTCCCTGTGGGAAAGGGGGATAGTCTCTGCTTCCTTGTGTTCTATGTTGGTTCATGGTAGAAGTAGCTGTTAGAAGTTTTGATTTGGTTGTTTTTATAATTATATATTCAATTTTATACGAACTGTTCACAGCATTCACTTGGCGCAGTATAAATGGGGTTCTTCTCCCAGTGAGTCATGGGCTGCTTCGGATGGTTATGGCTAACCGCTCGTTTAAATCGTGCACCTGGAATGTTAAAGGGAGCCATTCACTGATTAACAGAAAAAATATATACCTTCAAGCCTTAAAAAGGAAATGGTTGATGTAGCCTTGCTGCAAGAAACACATCTAACTGATAAGGAGCATTTAAAGTTACAGCAGGCAAGGTTCAGCCGGGTGTATTTTCATCCATTAATACAACAAGTAGAGGAGTAGCTATACTCATTCATAAGAACCTTCCACTTCAGTTGATTGAACAAATTAAGAATGAATGTGGGTGGTCTCTGATCCTTAATGCTTTAATACATGGAGAGGAATATGGGACCTTGATTAATATTGCCCCCAGCACTCCCACTCAAATTTCAACTAGATCCGCTCTCTAGGTTGATGAGCCTTGGGGCAAGTCATACAATTAAGGGGAGACTTTAACTGACATATAGACCCCGAGTTGGATAGGATATCGAGGGGTTTCGCGGGTATTTTCCCGCCACCCAGGCAGCTGGTAGACCTGAACAGGTAGCTAGCTTGGTGGATATGTGAGATGTCTTCACAGCGAAGACAGGGACTTCACCTTTTTTCTAACCCACATAAATGCTATACTAGAAGTTGTTTGCCCCATTGGTCTTTTTAAATTCGGTGATATCCTGTATGATTGGCAACATAGCCATTTCTGATCATGTGGCAGTGTGCATGGAGGTCAAGGATGGTGGCGATGGGACATGCACTGGCACGTGGATCCTTTCCTCCTGAAGGATAGCAAATTCATTGAGTATTCTTCGGGGGTATTTAATTTTTTTGGGGACATTAACTTGTGTGCAGCCAGTAATCGGACGGTGCTCTGGGAGACTGCCAAAGCCTATACAAGGGATTTGATTATGTCTTACTCGGCGACTCAGAAGCAGCAGATGGGAGAGCAGAAGTGTATGGTTGAGGCTCGGCTGCAGAGAGCTGAGATACCATATTTTGTCAGACTGTTAGCAACTTAGTTGCAGCAGATTACAGCCCTCCGGACTGCTCTGAATGCTGCACTCTCCCAGACAGCGAAAAGAGAGATTTTCTTTGCGAAACAGAAGGTATTCGAGCATGGTGATAACCAGGCTCGATATTGGTCGTACTTGGCCAGAAAGAAGATTGCTGCTATTATCACCCGCGATCCCAAAAAGATTAATGCAGCGTTCAGGAAGTTCTACTCTGGGTTGTTCCAGTCAAGGGGCTGGGAGGACTGATTGGCGACGGTGGAGTCCATTATTTAAGACTTTGGACCTCCCAGGTATAAGTGCACAGCAGGCGTCTCTTTAGAATGCCCCTCTGATAATCCGAGAGATACAGGAGACAGTGAGGCAGCTCCAGAGTGGGAAAGACCCCGGCCCAGATGAATTTTCAGAGTGAGATTTAGAAGGAGTTCATAAATGTGCTGGCTGGACCAGTGTTGGATATGTACAATTATTTGTACAGTCTGGACTGCCTCACATCCTCTCTGCGAGAAGAAAGTAATTATGTTATTCTCAAGAGAGGGAAAGTCCCAGAGGATTGCACTTTGTATATGCCTATATCATTATTAAACATGGTCTTTAAAATTTTGTCGAAAATGCTGGTTTTGAAGGCCCATTGTGAAAGAGGTCCGTTTTTATTAGGGGCCATTGGTCCTCTGATAGTGTTAGAAGAGTGCTAAATATGGTTCCAGTGTGCCCACAAGATTCGATTCCAGGCTCGGTAGTCTCCCTGGTTGCAGAGAAAGCATTTGACCGGATGGAGGAGATGTGCATCTTTTATGTCCTTGAATGGTTTAGTCTTGGAGGGGTATTCGCCAGGTGGGTGGCAGTGTTATATAGTGACCTGAAAGCAGCGGATTTCACTAATGGTATAAAGTCTGACAATTTTAGTCTTGACAGCGGTAGCCAACAAAGTTGCCCCATTTCTCCGTTACCATTTACATTAATGATTGAGCCATTGGCAGACGCCATCCGGAGGGACGCCAATATCACTGCCAAAGAGGTAGGATCAGAAAGGCATAAGATCACCCTTTAAGCCGATGGGGTTCCGCTCTTTCGAACTAACCCAATGATATCTGTGTCCTGTTTAATATGAATGATTAATTTATTTGGATCTTTCTCAAGGTATAAAATCAATTTTATGAAATCGGAGGCCGTCCCTGTTGGGGGTCTTATTGGAGTACACGACCTTGGGGTGGCATCTGATTCCCTTCCAGATGGTCACAAGGAGGTTTAGATATTTTTATCATCCAAGCCTTCAATCAATTATATAACGATAACTTCGTGCAGTTGCTAGAGAAGATAAGACAGAATCTTCCAATATCCTGTTTGGGTTAGCTCTGGTTAAAATGAATATCCTTCCTTGTTTATGATACCCCATGCCAATTCTCCCTTTGACGCTGCCCAGGCAGGCGCTACGGAGGCTTAACAGTTGGCTTTGATCTTTCATCTTGCGTCACAGATGGCCTCCTATTAAGTTGGACAAATTGCAGCTTCCACAGTGAAAGGGGGCGTGTCGATTTTCCAGACTTTAAAACATGCCAACTAAGTTCCTTGCTATCCGATGTGGCTCTTTGGGCTTGCCAGGACCCATGTTCAATTTGGCTGGGCATCGAGGCCTTCCAGGCAAAAAGTCCCCTCATTAATCTGTTGTTCATGGACAAGATGAGGACTGTTATGGAGAATTGCAGAAACCGATTGTCCTTAACACAGTGAAAGCATGGAGAATGATGTGACAAGTTGAGGGCACTTTACAAAACAAAATCTTCGGCTTTCACTCCCTTTGTAGGATTGGTAGGATTCCAGCCGGGATTGATGGATTCTGGCTTTAGGCTCTAGGAGTCCAGAGGAGTTTCCTGTTTGGGAGAATTTTTTGACGGGGAGGTCATGATGACTTATGAGCAGCTGAGCCAGGAATATGAGGTATCTGGGAGTGACCTCTTTTGTTACTTTCAGCTTCAGGACATTATACAGAAAAAGACTACATTAATGGTTAGTCTCTGTAAGTCAGATATGGAGACGAGACTGTTTCAGTCCACGGGCACTCTCTCGGCCAGCACCTTATGTCATCTATTAGAAAGTAGTGTCTCGAAGAACATTGATGTTGTTACACCAGAACAGGAAGAGGCTATTCAGTCCCTGGAGCCTGACATACAGTTCCAGGAGGAGGCCAGTCAGCTCCTCGAGTCGATAACACTGGGCCCAGAATAGACCATGCAGCACCAGTACCCTGTTAGGCAGCAATAGAATCAGTCTATTCAGCCTCCTCAAGTCTGTAACATAGGAACTGGAACCGGTCACAGAGACTGGAGATTTGTGCACTGGGATACCAGGAGGACATTCAGTCCCATCGAGCCTGTTGCACGGGAATTCGAGAAGGATCCAAACTATATGAGACTTCTTATGGGAAAGGAGGAAGAAGTTTACCTCACGTGTCTAGTGTATGGGAACAGAAGAAGGCAAATCATTCCATCAGTCCTATATCAGGGATTCAGGAGAGACCGTTCAGTATCTCCAGCTTGTGATAGAGGAATATGAGAAGGTTTTTCAGCCCCTCAAACTGTTACACAGCAACAGGAAGATTGCATTTGCCCTCACGACTCTTATGCATCAACCAGAGGAGGACAGGCAGACCATCGAGATGGTGATGTGAAACACCAGACAGACATCAGCCCATCACGTTTGTGCATAAGGAAGAGAATGAGTCCATGCAGTAACTCAGACCTCCAACAGAGCAATCAGAGCACGTCATTTCACACCATGTGCCAATTATACAAAATTGGAGCGAGCAATAAGATTACAGAGAGGTAAGAATTTAGAATTATTACCTTCGCGATGGAATATAGAGTAGTGAGAAAACTGTTGAAATTTAAGAAATATTGTTAAAGTCGATTATTCAGGAATTAATGACAAGAAATTTGAAAAGTAAAACCACAACCCATCAGAATCAACATAATTTTACAAAGATGAATTGTATTTCAATTATTTGCTTGAGCTTTTTCAAGATTTGATAAACAATCTGGATAATGGGGATCCTAGAGATGAAATATTCGGACTTCAGAAAGCATTGAATAGCTGTGCACAAATCATAAATCTGCAGAATAAGATAGTTTACGATTAAATGTACTTTATCAGCTTGGATACAAGCTTGGTGAAGCAACAAAATGCAATGAGATAGAAAAGAATATGGGTCATTTTCGGTTTAGCAAAATTCAACTTTTAGAAAACCACATGTCTTGATCCCCAGGCCCCAACTATTTACAATCTATAGTCTTAAGTAGTTGAGAGGATAGAACGTGTTTTAACCAAATTAACAGATGACACTAACTCAGGTGAGAAATTGCAATGAAGATGCAAGAAATTAGAAAATGTATGTGGATAGGTTGCGGGCAACATTTGACAGAAGAAACTGAACAACGAAAAGCATGAGTGTATCCGTTTGGATCAGTGCAGAAGAAAGGCAAATTATTATCCAAATAGAGAGAGACTTCAGAATGATTAGGTGCAGAGGGATCTGGCTGCCCGCGTCCATACTACAGAATACTCAGATGTAGGTAGAGCAGATAATGAGAAAGGCAAGTGCAACTTTGGCACTTATTTCTAAAACAATGGATAATAAAGGAAGGGAAGTGTGAGATTTTACTGTGTGCAGTTTTGGTGTCCTGACTGCAGGAGGGATACATTTGCCCTGGAAGCAGTTCAGAAGTGGTTTACTAGCTTGATTCCAGAGATGAGGAGTTTCTTATCTGCAGAGAGATTGCGCAGTTCAGGCTAACAACTGCCTGGAGTTTAGAAAAAATGAGAGGAGATGTCAGAGGTCTGGACGATGTTAAAGGTATTGACAATGTAGATGTGAAGTGGATATTTCCTCGTGTGGGACAACCTCGAACGATCCTAAAACCATAGTTTTAGGATGAGGTGGGGGAGAATCAAAACAGGGGTGAGGAGAACCTACTTCTCTCACAGGATTTGGAATCTGTGTAATTCACTGCCCCAGAGTGCAGTAGGTGCCGGGATATTGAGTAAACAAAGAAATATGGAGAGCGGACAGGAAGGTGGAACTGAGGCCGCAATGACATCAGTTATGAGTGTATTCAATGGCGGAACAGGCCTGAGGGCCTGGATTGCCGAACTGATGCTCCTCGTTCTTATTCAGACCTTGAATGTGTTTCTCATAAATGGGGGAGGACTAGTTATCAAACAGGAAGCAGGCACTCCGGATAAATCAGCCTTAGTCAGTTTGACAGAACGTAACCAGTGGAGCCACACAGTGATCAGAGCAGAGCCCACAGCTCTTTACAATCTGCATCAATGATCAGGAGGAGTGTAACAAATGTACTGTAACTAAGGTTGCCGATTAAACTAAGATAAACATGAAACTAAATTATCAATGGAAGGTGGCGAGTCAGTAATTGGATACGGACAGGTAAAGTCAATGAATAAAGGTTTAGCAAATGGGATTTAAGGTAATATATAGTCTGTCATTTTCTTTAGAAATAATGGCAGGTAGTTAGTTACGGAAACGGAGAAAGACTACAGGACTTAGTAATGCAGTGTGTACTGGAGGGTTCAGTCTGACCCGATCAGACACGGAAAGTGTTGCTCCATCTCCCTGAAGTTTCCAAGGACCCCATTGCTCTCAACCACCACATATATCCTCTTCAAATGGTGATGTTGACGTCGACATACTGGGAGATGATGGAACTGTCATCCACTCCTGCCTGGAACATTCCGAATCATAGAAGCTGAATGAAACAGTGGCCCTAACAGCCACTGGCAGCACCATCCTTCTCCTGGTGTGAAGCTGCAGGTCGTGTTGAAGGAGGTGACACCGCTCTGTGACCAGCTCCTTATTCAATCAGTGTCCCCTCACACTCTGCTACTGAGTTAAATGCAACTTGATAAGCTGTTCCTCGAAAACCCGGTGTCCCCACACACACTCACTCCGTGGTTTCAGATCTTCCTCTCTGTGCAGCCTCTGCTCCATTTTTTATTCACCTTACAGACACAGATGTTGTAACTACAGTCCATATGCTCTATCCAGAGTTGGGTCACCAAATCCTCAGGTCTCCCTGAAGGCCTGAGGCGGGTCACAGCACAACCTCCAGCAAACCATCCCCAGCACTTCCACTAACTTTTCAATAACAGGAGTCAGTTAGAAGCCCCTCAGCTACAAGGTAGATCCCTGGTCCTTTACAATTGTATTCCAGGATTTTCCTCGTGTTATTGACCACACAATCAACCGAGTGGGACAAGCACAGGTGTTCAGTGGAAACGCACAGACCAAGGTTCAAAAGCATGTCTAAAGCTGCTGGAATCCCTGTCCAACATGGAACACCACATGGGGCATACTTGGAAGTGAACAACAGCCCAACACACACACCCCTGCCCATGGAGCACCACATGGGACACACGGGGAAGTGAACAGCAGCCAATCGCATACATCCCTGGCCATGGGGTACCACATGGGACACACAGGAAAGTGAACAACAGCCCACCACACACACACACACACCTCTCCATGGAGCACCACATGCGGCAGAGTGGGAAGTGAACAGCAGCCCAAAATACACACACCTCTGTCCATTGAGTACCACATGGGGCACAACGGGAAGTGAGCAACAGCCCATCACACACAGCCCTGTCCATGGGGCACCACATGGGACACACCGGGAAATGAGCAACAGTCAAACACACACACACACCTGTCCATGGAGCACCACTTGGAACACACTGGGAAGTGAGCAAGAACCCAGCACACACATACCCCTGTCCATGGAGCATCACATGGGGCACACTGGGAAGTGAACAACAGTGCAGCACACATACACCTGTCCATGGGGCACCAGGTGGGACACACTGGGAAGTGAGCAACAGACAAACACACACACCCCTGTCCATGGAATACCACATGGGACACACTGGGAAGTGAACAACAGCCCAGCACACACACTCCCGTCCATGGAATACCACATGGGAAACACTGGTTAGTGAACAGCAGACAAACACACACACCTCTGTCCATGGAGTTCCACATGGGACACACTGGGAAGTGAACAACAGCGTAACACACCCCTCCCTGTCTATGGAGCACCACATGGGACACACCAGGAAGTGAACAGCCTGGCATACACCATTTCATTGTTTCTGAACTTCACAATGCCAGCTCTCGGTACGCTAGGGAGCCAAATGGGACCCTCAGACGGGACGTACAGGAGACTATGAGCCATACGTTTTGCACATTGTTTCTAAGCTTCATAATGATTTCCTCGAGATTCCAGGGATATGAGCACCAACGGCCAGGTCAAGGTACAGAAGGACGGATATTCATGTTATAATTGGATGATTATTGATCGACAAGTCCAGTAAACGTGACTTTTCTCAGACAAATAGGAGTAACTGGATAAGTAGTACTTTCAAATGTCAAATAACAAAAATAAGAATATAAAGTAAATGTGCTGACAAATCAGCTGATATCCACGTCACAGGATCAGACACCATAATCCAGATGATGTATCTGTGCAGCCTGTAGTAGTGTTCAGACCAGGCTAGTTTACTGCTCAGTATAACCCAGCAATCTGTGCAGACCACACTACTTCATGAACTACCTCTCCATCACTGGGAACTGCAAAGAACAGCAGTGAATTGCTGTGAAAATCAGGAGCAGTTACCCTCCCAAACTGTAGAGCTCTGTACACCACCCCAGTGCATTGATCTTTAAACCTGGAGCAGTTACGCTTCCAGCATGTTGAGCAGTGTACGACACCCCAGGGCATAGATCTGTAAACCAGGAGCAGTTGCCCTCCCAGCATGTAGAGCTGTGTACCTTGCCCCAGTGTATTGTTCAGTAACATTGTGTTAGATCACTGTCCAGTATGAGGAAACTTGCAGCCCATGCTGGAAGTGACAGGATGTGCATGTCCCATCCATTTACAGCTCCATATATCCATTGTGTCAATGGATGCAGAATAATCTCAACAGGAAGGAGGAAGATGACTTTAGGTTAAGTAGACAAGGATTAGACAGAGCTCCAGAGGGTCACAAGGTAGTCAGGAAGGAAGTGAAAAATAATCTCAGCGAGAAGCGTGCATGACAAATACTTGATGAGTAGGATTAAGGTAAATCTTAAGACGTTCTACACTTATGTGAGGATCAAGATGATGGCCTGAGTGAGGGTAGGGCTCATCAGGATAGTGGACAGAACTTGCGCCAGGGGGCGGAGGAGGTAGGGGAGGTCCTTAATGAATGCCTTGCTTCAATATTGAGTACTGAGAGGGACCTTCACGTTTTTGGATACAGCGTGAAATAGGCTGATATGCTAGAACAGGAGGATGTGCTGAAAATTATGAGAAACACAAGGATAGGTAAAACTTCTTGGCCAGATGGGATATAACCTAGGATACCATAGGAAACGAGAGAAAAGGTTGCTGTGTGTTTTGCGATGATTTTTGTGTCATAACTGTCCACTAGATTTGTGCCAGATGATAAAAGGTTGGCAAATGCTATTCCCTTGTTCAGAAAAGGGAATAGGGATAATCTTGGGAATTAGAGGCTAATCAGTCTTACGCCAGTGATGGACAAAGTATTGGAGAGGATTTGAGAAACACGATTTATGATTACTTAGAAAAACATAGTTTGATTAGAGGCAGTCAGCATGCCTTTGTGAGGAGCAGGTCATGTCTTATAAGGCTTAGTGAATTTTTTTGAGGATGTGAAAAAACACATTGATGAAGGTAGAGCAGTGGATGTGGTGTATTTGGATTTTTGCAAGTCATTTGATCAAGTTACCAATGATAGTTTCATTCAGAAAGTAAGGAGGCGTGGGATACAGGGAAATCTGGCTATCTGAATACAGAATTGGCTGGCCCATAAAAGACAGAGGGTAGTTGTAGATAGAAAGTACTCAGCCTGGAGCTCGGTGACCAGGGGTGTTCTGCAGGGATCGGTACTGGGAACTCTGCTCTTTGTGATTTTTATAAGAGAGTTGACTAGGGATTTGGGACCGTGGGTTAATAAGCTTGCCGATGACACGGACGTTGGTGGAGTTGTGGATAGTGTGGAAGGTTGTTGTCCATTGCAACGAGACATTGACAGAACTGAGCTGATGAGTGGCAGATCGAGTTAAATCTGAAAAAGTGTGAAGTCATTCACTTTGGAAGATAAAATTTGCATGCAGAGAACAGGGCTAAAGGCAGAATACTTGGTAGTGTACAGGAAAAGAGGGATCTTGGTTTGTATGTCCACAGATCCACAAAGTTGCCACCCAGGTTGATGTGGTTGTTGAGAAGGCGCAAGATATGTTGGCTTTCACAAGCCGGGAAACTGGGTTTCAGAGCTGTGAGGTTATGCTGCAGCTCTATGAAATTGAGTGCTGTTCTGCATTGAGAGCTTGCAAACATCTGTCATATGACCAGCGAGCAGTTTCAGAGGGTACTGGAAAGTTGAAAATATGTAACATTTGGCTATGAAACAGATACCTTGAGTTTTGGTTGCTCTTTTGACAACTTTTCATATTTAATGAACCTGTTTAAATTATGTTTCAGGATAATAAACCCAACCGATTTTGAATTTACTGTTTTGCCAACATTGAACCAATTAGATGATTTGATTTTGAGGGGATAAAGAGCTAAGCATTATGAAAGTCAGACAGAGAGTAAACTGCCATCGACAGAGACTGCCATGTAAAACACTCTCTATTAAAGTTATGGTTTTTTTTTGCATGAAACCTCTTTGCAGTAAAAGACGACCCAGTGAGGACTGTAGCTGAAAGAAGGAGGACATTGGAGACGACAGCCGCTTCCTGGTTTTGAAATTAAATTGATGTAATTTTAATTTAGTTTTTTTTTAAATGGGAACAGTATATTTTTATAGAGGTGGAGGCAGATAACAAACAGTCCAGAGAAAGGGAGATTAGAGCTGCGAACAGTTAGTGTTCAATGTTCACTTTTAGAGTTAAGGAATAAATTGATAGTATTTTTCTTTAAATAGTTGAATTTTAGAGTTCTCTGTCACTTGTGCTTTAACAGATTATAAGCTAAGGTGAGCTTTTCTGGGTGTTTGGTTGAATTAATAAACGGGTTCATTGCTGTGTCGTAACAGCACACTTGGAACATCGTGTTCAATGCTGGTCGCCTTGTTATAGGAAAGATGTTGAATCTATAGTGAGGGGAGAGAGGAATCCCAACGGATCAACAGAAATATTACCACACACCACACGAGTGAATGAAATATTGAGGAAGTCACCACGCGAAAAATAAATGCTGGCAGATTCTCCATGTCTGTATAAAGGTCAGTGTGTCAATGTTTGTGGTGTGTCTGTACTTATGCCTGTATATCTGTGTGCGCACGTGCATCAGTATATTGGTATTTGTCTCTGTGTGCTTTTAGTATCTGTGTGACTGCACCAGTCTCTACGGGTACCTGTGTATCTATATTCATACCCGTGTGCATCTGCGTGTCTCTGTGCTCAAACATGTGCACAGCGGATCTGCCAGCCTCTGTGGTGTTTAAAGTGATGCAATGTCCGCCTCTGCTGACCTTCAGACTCTACTGCATTAATGGCAGTGGAGGGAAAAAAACCATAAGGGATTCAGTCTAGGAGTTGGGGAGAGTGAGGTAGATCATAGCACCATCCAAACTGACTGCACCATCTGCACATGCACACACACACACAGTTGGGTATAGGGAGGATCATAATTGTACTGAGGACACTCAGAGTGGCTAATGCTCCTGAGGAGTAGTATCTGTGCTTGATCTGCAATGTGGAAGTGATTTGTCTTTGAAGATTATTCGTTACACAGAGTGTACACCTAAAAGAGTATTTCCACTGCAACTACATCCAAGCAACTCTGACCAAACCATTTGTAAGGTGATGAGATGAATTTATTACACGTTAATATAATTTTAAGGTGTTTGGAGAAAAGCTTTGGAAGATGTCAAAGGCAGTGTTTTTTTTTTTACACAGAGAGTGCTGGTTGCGTGGAATATACTGCCAGCGGTGGTTAGTAGAATCACATACATTAGGGACAGTGAAATGACTCTTGGATAGGCACGTAGAAGAAAGTAAATTTAAGGGTATGTCGTTTAGTTTTATCTTAAAGTAGACTAAAAGCATGGCACAACTTTGAGGGCTGAAGGGCTATACTATGCTGCATTGTCTAATGTTCTTATTTCCCACACTCTTCTGAACTTATGGTATCTGGAATTCCTTTAATTTCAGTGGAAGATATATTTGGTAAGTATTTGATTGAAGAGAGTTCATGGAAATGTGGACAGATTTGAGGGTCTGAATGGTCTATATCTGTTCCTAGTTGTTGTGTCCTTGTGTTTCAAAAGAGTGGTTATTGGTTTGAGGGGAACACATTTTGAGAATAAGGACCTTCCCATTTCAGACTGGGACGGGGATATTCCTTTCTCTTTGCGATTGTGTGATTTGTGGTGTTCTCATCTCCAGGGAGCAGTGAAAACTGAGTTCCTGAAAACACTCAAGGCTGAGTTCCATAGCCCTTTGAAGAACAAGAGAATCCATGTTTATTGGGAACAGACAGAAAGGGTTGTGTAGTTACAATCACGTCACAATGCACATTCCGAATGGTGCAGCAGGCTCTAGGGGCTGAGTGGCCAACTGCTGCTCCTGTCCCATGTGTTATTGTCTCACTCACCGCCTCGAGGCTGTTACAGGGAGAAGAAGATTCCAGTCAGGATCGGTTCAATGAGACACGATAAGACATTTGTGCCCCCTAAGGATTTATAAAGGAAGAGGATAAAGTTATTCAGCCGTTTGAGTGCAATACACATAACAGGAGTAGGCCGTCCAACCTTTCTAGGCTGCTACACAGGAACGTGGAGCCATGAGTAACTATCAGGAAGTTGATATAAGGGATAAATGTTTATTTTCAGGTTGGAAAACTTTAGCTTAGTACCTCAGAGATCAGTGCAAGATCAACAACTACTTCGAACCGGTCAATGATTTGGATGTGGGGATTAATTGTATTGGAGCTCAATTAGCTCAGGCACCAAGTTAGTCATTCAATAAGGTGTCAAGTGGAGGTAGAGAGTCTGCAATGGGATATAGACAGGGGATTTAGTGTGCAATCCTTCAGCAGAAACAGTATAAACTGGGCTACCGTGGTTTGTACCGTGTAAGAAAGGTAAAACAACAGTAAACTGTTTAAATGGCGCGAGGTCGCAAAACTCAGTGTGCAAAGGGATTTATAAATCCTGGTACAGACATCAAACAAAGTTATTATGCAAAAGTAGCAAGTGATTAGGAAGGTATGTAGAATGACTACTTTATACAAAGGTTGTCAGGACATTTTACTGCATCTGGAGAGGGCATTCCAGAGGTCACATTAGATGTATTGTGTGTAGCTATGATTTCCTAAACAGAATAGCAAATGCACTCGGTGGCACAATGGTTAGCCCTACTGCCTCACAGCTCCAGAGGCCTGCGTTCAATTCCAGCCTCAGGCCACTGTCTGCGTGGAGTTTGCACATTCGCCCCCTGTCTGCGTGGGTTTCCTGACACAGTCCAAAAACGTGCAGGTTAGGTAAATTGGCCGTGCTAAATTGCCTGTAGAGGTAGATGAAGGAATAAATGTAGGGGGATGGGTGGCGGGTCGGTGTGGACTTGTTGGGCCAAAGGGCCTCTTCCCACACTGTAAGTATTCTGATCTATACTCAATTGCCTTTGTAAAAATATGTTACTTCACCTTTTTTTTTCCAGGAAAGAAGGCCTTATTCTGTCACACACCATGGAAACAGAAACTTTCGTCCAATTTTTCCATGCCAACTAGCTGTCCTAAATTAATCTAGTCCCATTTGCCAGCATTTGGCCCATATTCCACTGAACACTGCTTATTCATGCACCAAACCAAATGGGATTTAAATACTGTAATTGTCTCAGCTTCCAACACTTTCTCTGACAGTTCATTTCATACACTCCATGAAAAGGTTACCACTTTTGTCTCTTTTAAATCTTTCCCCTCTCGCCTTAAATTTGTGTGATCTAGTTTTGGATTCCCCCAATCTAGGAAATGTCACCATTTCCATGCCCCTCGGCATTTTATAAAACTCTATAGGACCAGAGTACTGCAGGATTGAGAATGAGTATTGTTCATACTGAACCATACAAGATCTTGAGGATAGTGCACCAGTTGCGCAGCTGATGGACATTTCCTACGGTTATGTGAGACTAGAACTAAGGATTCAAATTTAAGAGAACGATGTACTCATTTTGAAACAGATACTTTGAAGACATGAATTTATTGGACAAAAAATATGAGGACACGTACAAACGTATCTTCAAATTATACTTTATAAATTGCTGCTACAGGGAGCAGGTTACAGGGATGGAGTCATGCAATCCGAGAATGTTCAAGGAGGCTTCACATGATCCATTATGGTGGTCAGATAACATTATTACATATTTCAGCTAAAAGATCGAGAGAATAAAACCTTCTTGAGAAGCAACATCTTATTGCTCCCTCTCTTTCCTTCTTCTTTCTCACAGCAACGGATGAGAGGTGAAAACCTGTCAGTCTCTTTCCTATTCATGAAGAATTCCCCCTGTTGATGATTCATTGGAATCTCCACATTGCCTGAAGCAAAGGGAATTCAGCCAACTCCAAATGTCACAGGAAGGAATCCGATTGCCAACAGCTTGTGTGAGCAGAATAACCTCAGAGGCAGAATACCATTTATTTTGTTTTTCCTTTTTGTCTTGAATTTAACTATTTATTATAAAGCTCGTTCGAGCTGGTATTCTGCAGAGTTTTTTTCTGTTTGTCTTCAGGCATGTGTATGGGTGTGATTGTGTGCACCTGTGTGTGTGTGTCTGTGTGTATGCACAAAGTGTGTTGGTCTATGTATTTAAAGATAAACTTTAATGTACATATCTGCGCAAACTGCTTAACATGTACCTTTCCATTTTACTTTGAGTAGCTTTGATTTGGTGAATTACTATTGCAAATGTGAGATATCGAACTGACTTGTCCCTCACAAAGAACGTGACCTAGTCTGAGACCTAGATCATTGGCCATAACAACAACCTGGTCACATTTAAAATTTATAATGACCAGTGGACGAGCGGCACGAGAAAATAAAACAGTGACCCCTCCAACCACAGTCTGAGCATGAATGAGGAGAAATTCACAAAGGGCTGTTTGAGTGGAAATGCTCTTCCCCGGAAGTTTGTGATGCCTGTGTGTTTGCGTTTAGTCAGCTGTTAGTTAGATATTGGACAGTAAAGGACCATGACCTACAGCTAGGAAATTGGGGCTGAGACCACAATCTGATCAGCTACAATCTTCCTGTCTGCTGAAGAAGGCTCAAAGTGTCTCATTACCCAATCCTGCTCCTCAGTACAACGTCCCTATGTTCCATTCAACTCGTCAAACCTGCCAGATAAGAGCATTTGGAGGTCATTTACTTCGATACACAGAAACAGAGTAGACCATTCAGGGCCTGAAGACACCGAGTGCAGTGCTGGAAAAGCACAGCAGGTCAGACAGCATTCAAGGAGCAGGAGAATCGACGTTTTGGGCATAGACTGTTCATCAGGATTCCTGACAAAGGACTTATTCCCGAAATGTCGGATGCTGCCTCGCCTGCTGTGCTTTTCCAGCATTACACTTTCGACTCTGATCTCCAGCATCTGCAGTCCTCACTTTTTCATAGCGCCTGAAGACTGTCACACACAGTTTGGTATGGTGTTGGAAAATATTCTTTGGAAAAGAACGAGTCGGTGCCAGTGTGAAACATCCTGCTCCTCTCTCTTTACAGAACTGTGTTCATTTGTTGGTTGTGTTGCAGACCCAGATTCATTATGTGTGCAGCTCCCATACCTCACCCAGAGGTGGCTCACAAAATCATCTGGTCTCTCTGACTGCAATCTTCAATAACAGGATTTCCATGAAAATAACTTTCCAATAACCGAATGCGAGAACAACAGAAACACCAATCAGTCATTCAGCCCTTTAAGCCAGTCTTTTCCTTCGATAAGATCATGACTGATCTGCTCAACGTCTCTAATCCTCTTTTGTGCCCAATTTCTGCAGTTCTCAACTCTCTGATGCGTCAAATATCCATTGTGCACCCCACCCTCCCAAACTTCTCTGTGATCCATCTCCCTTAACCCTCTGGATTAGAAAAGTCCCGACAGTCACTACCCTCTGTGAGAAGGAAACACTCGGTGCACACACACCATGACCTATTGACATGAATCAAAATATGAACACATGGTAAGAGTGACAGGCCTTGATATCAAAGCAGGATTTAACTGAGGATGGTATCAAGGAACCCGAAGAGAATTGAATGTAATGGGAATGATGTGCAAACTTCCCACTGGTTAAAGGCCATTCAGAGACAAGGGAAGATGTTTGTGTTTGGTGAGGATCAACCATCTCAACCACAGGACATCTCTGCAGGCATCCTCTAGGTAGTTTTCTTCAGCTGCTTCAACATCTTTCCCAGAGCATACAGTCAGAAGTGGGAGATGTTCTCTGAAGATCGCATGTTGTTCAGAATAAGTTGTCACCTCTCTGCCGCTGAAGCAGTCTGTGTCCACGTGCAGCAAGACCTGGATAGCATTTAAACTGTGCTGTAGGTGACATTCATGTAACAGTCCTGCTAGACATTGCTCATCTGCACAGTTAAACATGAGGAGCTCATTCAGCACCTCACGCTGGTTTCAACGGAATATAAGGACGCCATTCAACCCATTGAAACTATTGAATAAGCCCAAAAACTCATTTCTGTCTATTACACAAGTAGGGAAAGAGTGCAATCTGTACATCGAGGTGTTAAAGAGGAACCAGGAGTCGCTAAGTCAGATCCTTGAGCCACTTCCATATGATCAGGAAGAGGCATTGCAGCCTGTCAAGCTACTTATTCAGAAATAGGAGGATGTTACTGATACCCCACAGAGAGACTGCTGCATGCTGTTCCTCCTGGGTCTATTGCTCGTGGTAGACACGTGCCACTTTAATGTGGTTTGCTGCAGGTGAGGATGGAAAATGGATGTTTTGTGCAAAGTCTCAAGAAAATACCTTCTATCTCTGAGAAGACAGACTGACGTTCCTGTGGATGTCAGAAGCTGGTGGGAATGGCTAAATCTTTCAGGAATAAGGCATTGTGCCTACTGACAGACTTATGAACAGTGCAGGAGCGCACACAACTGCACACTGAGACGCTGAGCGTTTATTTAGAGCATAATACTCCATTTCAACCAAATGGAGATTCGACACAGGTACGTGAAATATTAGGAAAAATGTATCATGTGGAAAATTCAATACTTCACAATTTTTCTTGACATAATGAGTGTTAGTCCATAATCCTGAAGTTTAAATGTAATCACCTGCTATTCTCTTGCAGTGCTACAGATTAAACACTCATTTCCTTTCTACTCTCTTTCTCATCCAGGAATTAGTCTAGTGAAACTCCTTTGCACTCTCGATCGCAACAAAATCGTTCCGTACAAAGGAGAGAAAATCTGCCAACAGTGCCCCAAATACTGTCCCAGCAACACTCTACAACTGCAGGAAGATGTCTTCACTTCTTTACTTGAATAATTTTGTAATGAAGGACAACATACCATTCACTGGCCTGATTACTTGCCCCTTTAACAACTGCAGTTCCCAATCCCTCATCTTCTAACCAATACAAAATGGAAATGATTGCATTTGTTGCTCACATTCGAATTACTTTTTTGCCTTGTGAACAGCTGTGTTCCAAGAACTGATACATTTGATGCCCTATGAGCAATGACCTTCAGTTCAGAGCAGGACCTTACTCTCTGTATTCTCCCCAATATCCAATTCTCAATCCAATTAGTATATTCACCCCTTACAGAAGGACTCTAATGTTCTTCGCTCACCATTCAAATGCCTTCTAAAAATTCAAATACACCATTCCCATTGGTTCTCATTTGTCGATGTCACAATCTACATCCTCCAAAAATTCCTCATAGTTTATCAAAAACGATTTTCCCTTCCCTGAATCTAGGCTGACTCTGCAAATAATATCATTATTCTCCAAAGGTCTAGTTGTTATTAATGACAAAAAATCAAATATTTTCCTCATAACTGACATCAATTTATCAATCAGTTGATAATCTATTGGTCCTCTCTCTCTCTCTCTCTCTCTCTCTCTCATATATCCTGTTTTAAGTATTTACGATAATAGTAGCTACTTTCAAATCTGCAGGACCCTTTCCATAATATAAAGCGCTTTGACCAACTTTGACCTCCCTCATAGGGTTATGGAATTGACAGTATAGAAGGAAGCCACTGACCCATTGTGTCCGTTCCGGCTCCGGACAGATCTATCCAGCAAACTCAACTCTCCAGCCCTAAATCTGTGCCCCTCTCAATTCATCACTCATCTGGTCCAGAAACTTCAATACAACGAGTTTTTTTTCCCCAGTACAGGAATAAAAGAATGACTAGGGTAGGAATAGGTCCAGTCAAGGATAGTAGTGGGAAGTTGCGTGTGGAGGCTGAGAGATTGGGGAGACACGGAATGAATACTTTTCGTCAGTATTCACTCAGGAACAGGACATTGTTTACAACGAGTTTTTTTTCCCCAGTACAGGAATAAAAGAATGACTAGGGTAGGAATAGGTCCAGTCAAGGATAGTAGTGGGAAGTTGCGTGTGGAGGCTGAGAGATTGGGGAGACACGGAATGAATACTTTTCGTCAGTATTCACTCAGGAACAGGACATTGTTGTCGATGTGAGTACCGAGTCACAATTAAGTAGAATGGATGGCTTTGAGGTATGTAGAGAAGAGGTGTTGGAAATCCTGGAAAGGGTGAAAATAGATAAGTCCCCTGGGCCTGATGGCATTTATCCTAGGATTCTCTGGGAAGCAAGGCAGGAGATTGCAGAGCCATTGGCCTTGATTTTTATATCCTCGTTGTCTACAGGAATAGTGCCAGAAGACTGGAGGATAGCAAATGTGGTTCCCTTGTTCAAAAAGGGGAGTAGGGATAACCCTAGTAACTATAGGCCGGTGAGTCTCACTTCTGTTGTGGGCAAAGTCTTAGAGAGAATTGTAAGGGATAGGATTTATGAACATCTGGATAGGAATAATATGATCAAGGATAGTCAGCATGGTTTTGTGAAGGGCAAGTCGTGCCTCACAAACCTTATTGAATTCTTTGAAAAGGTGACGAAGGAGGTTGATGAGGGGAAAGCGGACTTTAGTAAGGCGTTTGATAAGGTTCCCCATGGTAGGCTACTGCAGAAAATACGGAGATAGGGCATTGAGGGTGAGTTGGAGGTTTGGACTAGGAATTGGCTGG
>NC_057716.1:113846234-113855423 GCF_004010195.1 Chiloscyllium plagiosum
TGCAGTGCCCACACCTTGTCCAGAGTGGGAACACTAGACACTCGAATTTCCCTGAATGATCGCAGCAGGTGACACCACAAATCCAAGAATATCATCCACAGAACCTCCACTGACTTTCCACGATAGGAACAAGTCAAAACGCTGTAGACAGGCACATCCACTCAATGTTAAAAATGCTTTTCGCTTCAGTTTCTATTCTGGGCTGAAAATCCATAGGATTTCTGCATAGTCGCTGTCACCTGAAATATTAACAGTTTTGTTCTCCATGGAAGTATTTGACAATGTAACTGCGCAATTTTCTTTATCTGTCATGATAATAGCAACACTGCTATTTCTGATGGAATTGTTGGGGAGGTGATGGTCTCGTGTTATTTTCTCCACACAATAAATCCAGGGACCCAGGTACCTTCAATCTCCCTATAGCGGATGGTAGAATTTGAATTCAATACATTATTTGGATGTAACAATCTAATGAAAGATAGATGATTGTTAAAACTAAAAACCCCTGGCTCACTAGTTTCCCTCAGGGAAGGAAACTTGCTATCGTCACTGGTTTGACCTTCATGTTACTCCAGACCCTCAGCAAAGGTAGATTCTCAAATACCCTTTGAAGTGGCCAAGTCAACCATTCACTACAAGATCTCAAAGAAGTGAAACCAGATAGACCTGAGAACTGGCAGCCGACAGCACATCGAAGTACAGTGGTTCAGAAAGGCAGTTCCCCAACAGCTTATCAAGAGCAAATAGGAAAGAGAAATAAACTCTGGCCCTGCGAACATCAAACATGTCCCATTCATAAAGGAAAGAAGATGGCCACGCTGAGGAAAGAGATCGAGGGGACAGAACTCACTTCAAACAGGGACGTGCATGTGTGCCCACACATGCATGAACTCAGGAATATGGGAGGATTTGAAAAATAAATTAAAATAATGTCACATTTTATTTCCATCCCAGCTGACCATCAATAATCCCTTTGTTTATGTATTCTATCTCTTTATTTCCCCGTATATTTATCTCACCTCACCAACACACATTACATTAATTCCCAGCTGCTTTCGGATCTGATACATGGTCAATGGACTCAAAATGTTAACTTTGTTTTTCTCTCGACACAGGCTGCCAAACCTGATCCATTTCCCCTGCACTCTTTCTTTTTGGTTCAGGCTTCAGTGTCTTCCATTGTTTGATATAACCTATTTTTCCTTACTTTATGGGACAGAGGCCCTTCGAATCCACACTGACAATCTGAAAAGAATTGCTCCCAGACCCACCTCATGCCCTACTCCTGCATTTCTCATGGCTAGCCCGACTACTAATCTACCCCTGCATCTCACATAACTATTACACCTAGCTGCACATGATTGGTGGGACTGTGGGAGGAACCTAGAGTACGTGGAGGAAACACTTGCAGACCCGGGGACAATGTGAAAATTCAATACAAAAAGTCCTGAGGGCAGAAGCAAACTGGGTCCCTACTACTATGAGACAGCCGTGCTAACCACTGAAACACCATGCCCCCTCCCGCTCCCCCCAAACGAGGTCCCTGGTACTGTGAGACAGCTGTGCTAACTAATGAGACAGCCGTGCTAACCACTGAAACACCATGCCCCCTCCCGCTCCCCCAAACGGGGTCCCTGGTACTGTGAGACAGCTGTGCTAACTACTGAGACAACATGCCCCCCACCCCCAATCCCCAAACCGTATCCCTGGTACTCTGAGACAGCCGTGCTAACCACTGAGACACCATACCCCCTCCTCCTCCCCATAAACAGGGTCCATGGTACTGTGAGACAGCCGTGCCAACCACTGAGACACCATGCCCCCCTCCCCACCCCCGCCCCCAAAACGGAGTCACTGTGCCTAGGTAATACTGGGGAAAATGTGAATAAAAGTGATGAGCTTAGCGCTATGATGTTGTGGCCAGAACAGAGACATGGGTTTCTCAGGGGCATGAATGGTTGCTGGATGTTCCAGGGATTAGAAATTTTGAAAATAATAGGGAGGAGGTAAAAAGGGGAGGGCATGTAGCACTGCTCGTCAGAGGGGGTATCACAGCTACAGAAGTTACCATTATCGAGGAGGATCCGCTACTGAGTCAGCATGTGTGGAAATTAGGAACATTAAAGCAGCAATCACCTCATTAGCGGTTAATTACAGGTCCCCCAATAGAAGCAGGGAGATTGAAGAAAGCATAAATTGGCAGATTTTGGAAAAGTGTGAATGGAATAGGGAAGTTGTAATGAGTGACTAACTTTCCCAATATTGATTGGAACCTTCTTCCAGCAGATGGTTTGGAAGGAGCTGTTTTTTAAAGGTGTGTTCAGGAGGGTTTCCTAACTCAGTACGTCGACAGGTCGACGAGGGGAGAGGACATTTTGGATTTGGTGCTCGGCAATGAGCTGGGGCAGGTGTCAGATCTTGTGATGGGAGAGAATTTTGGTGATAGTGACCACAACTGCCTCACATTCTATTTAATTATGGAGAAGGAGAGAATCAAGCACAATGGGAGGATATTTAGTTGGGGAAAAGGAAACTATTATACTATCAGACTGCGTTGCGAAGCATGGTCCGGGAGCAATTGTTCCATGGAAAGGACACTATAGACAAGTGGAGACGGTTTAAGGAACAGGTGTTGCGAGTGATGCATAAATGTGTTCCTCTGAGACAGGCAAGGAGGAGTAAAATAAAGGAACCTTGGAAGACGAGAGTGGTGGAACTTCTCGTCAAAAGAAAGAAGGCAGCTTACGTAAGGCGGAGGAAGCATGGGTCTTGCTCAGCTCTCGACGATTACAGGCAGGCGAGGAAGGAGCTCAAGAATGGTCTGAGGAGAGCCAGGAGAGGGCAGGAATAAGGCTTGGCAGGAAGGATTGTGGAGAATCTAAAGGCATTTTGCACCTATGTGATGAATAAGAGAATGATCAAATAAAGAGTAGAGCCGATCAGGGATAGCATAGGGAACTTGTGTATGGAGTCTGAGGAGGTGAGTTTTTTGCTTCTGTCTTTACGAAAGAAAAGGACTTTGTAGTGAATGAAACCATTGAGGAGCAGGTAAGCATGCTGCAACAGCTAGATTGAGAAAGCTGATTGTTGACAATTTTGACAAACATTAATATTAACAAGTCGCCAGGGCCAGACCAGATTTGTCCTCGGCTGCTTTGGGAAGCGAGAAATGTGATTGCTTCGCCACTTGCGAAGATCTTTGCAACCTCACTCTCCACCAGCGTCGGACCTGAGGACTGGAGGGAGACAAATGTAATTCCTCTCTTCAAGAAAGGAAATAGGGAAATCCCTGGAAATTAGACCAGTCAGTCTCACGTCTGTCATCTTCAAGATGTTAGAAAGGATTCTGAGGGATAGGATTTATGACCATCTGTAAGAGCATGGCTTGATTAAAGGCAGTCAGCACGGCTTTGTGAGGGGTAGGTCATGCCTCACAAATCTTATTGTGTTCTTTGAGGATATTACTGGACAAGTTGATGAGGATCGAGCGGTGGATGTTGTGTATCTGGACTTCAGTAGGCATTTGATAAGATTCCCCATGGTAGGCCCGTTCAAAAGGTCAGGAGGAATGGGATAAAGGAAAGTTTAGCTGTCTGGATACAGAATTGGCTGGTCGACAGAAGACAGCGAGTAGTAGTGGAAGGAAAATATTCTGCCTGGAGGTCAGTGGTGAGTGGTGTTCCACAGGGCTCTGTTTTTGGGCCTATCTCTTTGTAATTTTTTATTACTGACTTGGATGAGGAGATTGAATAATGGTTTAGCAAGTTTTCAGACGACACAAAGGTTGGAGGTGTCGTTGACAGTATACAGGCCTGTTGTAGGCTGCAGCGTGACATTGCCAGGATGCAGAGATGGGCTGAAAGTTGGTAGATGGAATTCAAACTGTATAAATGTGAGGTGATGAATTTTGGAAGGTCGAACTTGAAAGTTGAGTACAGGATTAAAGGCAGGATTCTTGGCAGTATGGAGGTACAGCGGGATCTTGGTGTGCAGGTACATATATCCCTTAAAATTTCCACCCAGGTGGACAGGGCTGCTAAGAAAGCATATGGTGCTTTGGCTTTCATTAACAGGGGGATTGAGTTTAAGAACCATGAGATCTTGTTGCAGCTCTATAAAACTTTGGTCAGACCTCACGTGGAATACTGTGTCCACTTCTGGTAGCCCTATTGTAGGAAAGATGTGGATGCTTTGGAGAGGGTTCAGATGAGGTTTACCAGGATGTTGCCTGGAATGGAGGGCTTATCTTACGAAGAGAGGTTGACTGAGCTCGGACTTTTTTCGTTGGAAAAAAGAAGGAAGAGAGGGGACCTAATTGAAGTGTACAAGATAATGAGAGGCATAGATAGAGTTGATAGCCAGAAACCTTTTCTCCAGGGTAGAAATTGTCAACATGAGGGGTCATAGTTTTAGGCTATTTGGCGGAAAGTATAGAGCGGATGTCAGAGGCGGGTTCTTTAAGCAGAGAGTTGTGAGAGCATGGAATGCGTTGCAAGCAGCAGTTGTGGAAGCGAGGTTATTGGGGATATTTAAGAGACTGCTGGACATGCATATGGTCACAGTCATTTGAGAGTTCATACATTAGGTGTACCTCACGTGAGGATCAATGGTCGGCACAACATCGTGGGCTGAAGGGCCTGTTCTGTGCTGTACTGTTCTATGTTCTATGTTCTAAACAGTAAACAGTGACAAAAAACCACAGATGAGTCAGGATCTGGAGGTAGATACAGAGGCAGCATATTGAGTCTGATATGATCGTCTTCTGAAAATCTCATATTGGACTCAAAAAGTTAATTGTGTTTCTCTATGCTCAGAACCTGCAAATGTTTTCCTACACTTTCAACTTAGTTACTCTTTTGGACAGTGGATATTTGTCTGTTCTGAAAGGGAATAGTGAAGCTGCCATTTCTGTTGTCGCTCAAGAGTTTTTTAATGGTTTTTGAATGAAAAATGAAAGAAATGTGCCTGACAGCTCCCCAAATACAGATAATTTATTGCCACTGTCATAATGCATTCTGAAAATCTTGAACTCAGTGGTCATGATCAAACCTCTGAAAGTAACTGATTGAAGTACTGATCCCAATTGTTATCAATGTCTTAACATGCTCCTGATGTCACTGGCATCGTACTCATCCAGCAAGGTCTTACCTTTCCGAGAGTTTACATACAACGATGAAAACATAAAATATATTTGTGTTTTTAACAGGACATATTCATCCAGGGTTTTGGAAGCACTAGCAAGGGCAGAGTTTATTTGTCATCCCCAATGACTCTGGAATAAGCGACACAGAGTTGCCCTGTTTTACTCCTCAAGCCAATGTGATGCAGATCCAGACAGAGCTGTTTGTAGGGGCATTCCAAGATTTTAAACAAATACTTGTGAAGGAACAGGAAAATTAGTCCCTAGTCAGGATGCCATGCAGTTTTGAAGATGCCTTGCAGAGACTGATTTTTCTATTGCTCCCATTTCCAGTGCAGAATGTTCTCTAATTCCCATTAAGAACAGTTTTGCTCAGGGTCCTAGATTCCACCCTCAGTAGTGTCCTGCTTCGATTGAAAGGGAAGTCATTCTGATCTCACCTCAAATTAGATCAGAAGATCAGTTGAAAGAATAAGGAGCAAAAGACAAGAACACTGTTTGTTTGAACAATGTCCTCGCAATATTCAAAAGAAAATTGATGCATGGTCTTCCTTAATGCATTATTTCAACATGACATATCGTTTTAAACAATATTCAGAATGGTGGGTATTTGTTATTTTAATTTGCTTCCAATTTAATGTAGAAATTAGAACTTGAATTGATGTTGTATAGTGTGTTTATAATCCAGAATTTAATTCAATCTTTATCATCATTGCTCTAGCTCTTTCAAACAAAATCAATGAATGAGTCTGTAACCATCCTGAAGATTAAAAAGTTCTTTTATCACTGACTATTGCAGTGAATGTCGTAAACAATAAGCTGCAGGCCCACGTAAAATGGAAATATTGCAGGGCAAGGTGCCAAACGTTAGTCAAAGGTTAATGATGTCCAAGCCATATGAATAATGCATATTTAGGGGCGGAGTATAAAAGCAGAATTCAGCTCCATATCCAAAATAATATTTGTGACTCCCTCAGAAAAGACCACAGCTGATTCATGCTGTAAATTCACCAAAATAGAAAAAAACAAGAGACTGGAATTCCCAATTCTGCAACAACATCTGTCGAACAGTAAGAAAATCAAGGTTTGTTTCTGAAATTCTTAAATGTTGATGATAAGAATGTGGGAGATGGAGGGGACGTTGGATGATGATGAACCATGTTGTAGATGACACAATGATTAGCCGGGTAGGTCACAGTGATCATAGAACATAGAACATAGAACAATACAGCACAGAACAGGCCCTTCGGCCCACGATGTTGTGCCGAACATTTGTCCTAGCTTAAGCACCCATCCATGTACCTATCCAATTGCCGCTTAAAGGTCACCAAAGATTCTGACTCTACCACTCCCACAGGCAGCGCATTCCATGCCCCCACCACTCTCTGGGTAAAGAACCCACCCCTGACATCTCCCCTATACCTTCCACCCATCACCTTAAATTTATGTCCCCTTGTAACACTCTGTTGTACCCGGGGGAAAATTTTCTGAATGTCTACTCTATCTATTCCTCTGATCATCTTATAAACCTCTATCAAGTCACCCCTCATCCTTCGCCGTTCCAACGAGAAAAGGCGTAGCACTCTCAACCTATCCTCGTACGACCTATTCTCCATTCCAGGCAACATCCTGGCAAATCTTCCCTGCACCCTCTCCAAAGCTTCCACATCTTTCCTAAAGTGAGGCGACCAGAACTGCACACAGTACTCCAAATGTTGTCTAACCAAAGTCCTGTACAGTTGCAACATCACTTCACGACTCTTGCGTGTACGCAAGATTTATAAAGACCTTCCTGGGTCTGTCCTGTCCTGACCCCGCCCACACATGCTTCTTTTGTTTAATTTTATAAACAACACCCAGGGATAGCTCCAGGCTGTTCACTAACTGCCTGCCTGAAGTAGAATCCCAGCACTGCCATGGCAACACCTCTTTGCAAGGGATACAGGACAGAACACATCTCTCTTAAAGGCACAGTACCATCACAAAGGTCGCTCAGCATTGCTATTACCCAAAGGGAAGCTAACAGTCAATTATATTTTTGGGGGCTGGAGTCTCATGTAGGCCAGACAGGTAAGGATTATAGATTCCATTCCTGAAAGGACACTAGTGAACCAGGTGAGTTTTTATGACAATCTGCAGTGGTTACATTGTCACCCATTAGACTAGCTTTTAATTCACTTTAAGTGAATTTCTTTGTTAGTGAATTCAAATGTCATCATCTGCCATGGCAGGATTTGGATCCATGTCCCTAGACATTAATAAAAATTACAAACAGATAAAAATTTACAAACAGAATGTGTTGTTTACAAGAGGATACAAACGGATTGTCAGATGGTCAGATCAATGACTGATAAACGGTAACTCTGAAATATGTGAGATGCTGCGCTTTGGAAGATGTAACAAAACAAGAGAGAAGTCAAACCATGAAGATCCGTTGCATTTGCTTTTGGAGCAGAGAAGAGTGAGGGGTGAACCTGACAGAAGTGTATTACAGCATGAGAGATATGGGACGACTGAACAGATAACAACTATCCCCCTTAGCTAAAGGGTCAAAAACAAGAGGAAATACGTTTGAAGTGAAAGAGAAGATACTAAGAGAGGATTGGTGAAATCTGTGTATTGCCTGGGAGGATGGTTCAGGAAGGTAACCTCATAAACATTATAAAGCACTTGTATCAGCACTGGGTGGTGCAGACTCGTTGGGCTTTGTCTTTATTACATGATTCCATGTAGTGGCAGCCATGAAAGCTTTGGTATATTCTGAAGCAGCAGCCAATTGGACTTGTTGGTTTGTTAAATCGAACTGTGCTCAGTAAGTGGCGAGATTACAAACAAGCATCAACCCATTAAGTATGAGCATTTGCTCAACCTAGGTCAGCCCAGCCATCTCTGAAATCATCCAGGATAATTCACATGCTCAGTGCAAGAATCGTCCAACAACAGCATCAACATTATTCCAGCTGTTTGTCACCATTATTTTAAGTTCACCAATAACATAGAAACAGACTTCGTTTCATTATTATATACGCTTCTCGTGTAAGGTTGTTATTTCTCTGAAGACTAATAAATTCCTTCCCATATACTTGTATTGACAAAGAGTCTGTTATCCTGTGAGCTGTTCCTCACAGCGCGGTGGCTGGTTTAACACTCCATCCATCACCAGTAATATTTACTCCCAGTTAAACCGGCACATGAGATGCACTGTTGGTACTCTCTCTCAAATGCCACTTGGATGGACCAACGTCAACTGGACTGGAACTTCTCAAGGGCAATTAATGCTGGTCTAGCTCCATTAAAATCCCAAATGAACTAATAAAACAATCTGATTTTCTAATAATTATTAAACAATGAGGACACTTTATTGATCAGATGAGCTTGTCACTGTCTTTGAAATGTAGAAACTAGCATCAGGAGTAAGGAATCAAAGCACCTCCGTCATTAGATAAGGTCGTGGATGATCTGATTGTGACCTCAATCACATATTCCTCCTTTGCTCTTACAATGTTAGTGCGTCATTCTTAGTCAATAGTCTGCCTGCCTCTGCTTTAGGAATATTCAATGTCTTATTCTCCAACGCTATCTGGGAAGAGAATTCCACAAAGACACAACACAATGAGATGATTACACCAAATCACCAACTTCGTAACAGAGACATTCTTCAGTTTTATAATCCATCCAATCATGTTAATCTATCATACAAGCTGAAACATTGTTTCAGAATTCAACTTGAAAGACTACTTGGAATATTCTGGGGTTAAACAAGATCACATGTCGTTCGCCTAAAGCCCAGCAGATCCAAGGCCAGCCAATTCAAGATTTCCTCCACAAATAAACGCTCCTCCCAGGAGTCAGCTGAGTGAATCTTCTACGGATTGCATTTCATATCATTGTGGCCATCGCTCTCTCGATGTGCTAACACCATTACCTTGTAGATCTGTAGAAAATCGCCACTACTTTTAAATATATTCTGTTTCAGAAAGTTTCAACATTTATCTTAGCTACCTAAACGTTTGATGTACACGTAAAGTTTTTATTTTGTAACCCAGGTG
>NC_057716.1:113857100-113861666 GCF_004010195.1 Chiloscyllium plagiosum
AAGAGAGTGAGGAGGCAGAGCTGATTAGGAGAAGTTGCTCGAAAAACTAAATGGGAAAATAAGCTAGATGGAGACATTAATGGTGATCTTCCAGAAATCTTTGGAATCAGGGAGGGTCCCAGAAGACGGGAAAATTACAAACGTGACACCCTGTTTGTTTTTAATTAAAAAGAAGATTTTTGAATTTTTTTTTACAAAATTACAAAATTAGGACAAACTAGTGTATTCTGCTTTATAATATAATAACAACCCGAATATAGAATTTAAAAACAAACTACTAATCTATTCTCCAAACTAGGAAACCATAAAATAGGTTATCCTACATTACTAAAACTAACAAAAAAGGAGAAAAGAAAATAAATAAATAAGTAAATAACCAGATACATATGTTTTAAAAATTATATTAAGTCATAACAGAACCCATATTGATACAGGATTCTTCCACCCAGGAGCCCCAAACCAGCCAGAACCATCCCCACGGCTAAGTAAAGGCCCTGAACAATGTGGCTGATATATCTGTGTCAATATAGTTCAAAAAGGGCTGCCATGTTCTATAAAATAATTGCATCTTTTGGTGCACCATAGTCGTAAGGAAGTCAAGGAGGATATATTCCATGACTATCCTGTGCCAATTTGAAAGTCCTGGGGGACCTTCGAATATCCAATTCACTAAAATGTTTTTGCCCGGACAAAAGAAAAGGATAATGAATAATTTCCTCCCGTATACATTCAAAGAACGGAAATTTGGAGAGCCCAAAAATAGAGGCACTGGGTCCCACCCAATCTCAGTACACAAAATCTTTGCCAAGGTATTCGCTACTTTGTCTCAATAAATGTAGAACTTACGGCATGTCCACAGACAATGCGTGAGAGTACTAACTTCTGTTTTGCATGTAGGACACATTGGAGATGCCCCTGTCCTGAACTTTGCAAGTCACTCAGGTGCCATGTGAGCCCAATGAAGTATCTTGAATTGGATAGCCTGAGTTCTGTTACAGATAGACATCTTCCTGACGTTTTCCCAGACATCTTCCCACATCTCTAAGGAGATATCCATCCCCAATTCTTGACTCTAGGTTTTATATAACCGTTCCATGTCCTTTGATGCCTTATTAAATAGTTTATGGTAGAGACTACTGACCACGGGCCGACCCATCGGCCGAAGCACTCTCGTTCCCCTATCCGATTTATAAGAGTCAATTTATCAACATGGTCTTTTTTTGTATAAAGTCTCCCATTTGAAAATATCGAAAAAGATCTTTGCTATGCAGCCGAAACTTCTGACTCAGCTGTTTGAAGGACATCATGACATCCCCATCGAATAGGTCTCCCAAACAGGAGATACCTCTGAACTCCCAGGTTCTGAATACAGCATCATTCAGCCCTGGCTGGAATCCCAATATTCCCACTATAGGGGTATAGGGGGAGGATTTTTGTAGGTTACCCTCATCCTGTCACATTATCGTCCAGGCTTTGATTGTATTTAATACAAAAGGATTTTTACAATGTTACATAATAACTCTCACCTTGTCCGTAAATAGTAGATTAATGAGGGGATATTTTGCTTGGGAGGCCTCAATATCAAACCAGATTGATTGTGGGTCACAAGAGACCCAATCAGCTATGTAGGATAATACAGAGCTCAATTGGTACCTCCTGAATTCTGGAAAATCCAGCCCACCCCTTCCTTGTGGAAGCTGTAGCTTTTCTAATTTTATAAGGGGCCGTCTATGAATCCAAATAAAGGAGCCGAGCCAACCATAAAGCTGACGCAGCGCCTGTCTCAGCAGCATCCAGGGGAGCATTCTCATAGCATATTAAAGGAGAGGTAGGATATTCATGTTGAACAAAGCTATTCTACCTAGCCAGGATATTGGGAGATATTCCCAGAGTTGAAGGTCCTATCGTGATTTCGCCAATAAATGTGTATAATTGACTTTATATAGCTGACCAAATGCCTGAGTTTTAAAAAGTAAAGAAAAACTCCCAGTGACCACCGAAAGCAAAATGGGATTCATCCGGAAAATTGGATATACTGGCAAGACCTCGCAGCGGCATGGCCTCCGATTTCACAAATTGATTTTGTAACCTGAGAACATGCCAAATAATTTAACCACTTGAATTAAGCGGGGCACAGATGTCAATGGAGAACTTAAGAAAAGGAGGACATCAACTGCATAGTGAGTAATTTTGTGATTACCCGAGCCAACCTCTGGAGCCATTATTAGATTACATTACAGCGTGGAAAGAGGCCCTTCGGGCCAACAAGTCCACACCGACCCGCCGAAGCGCAACCCACCCATGTCCCTACATTTACCCCTTACCTAACACTACGGGCAATTTAGCATGGCCAATGCACCTGATCTGCACATCTTTGGACTGTGGGAGGAAACCGGAGCACCCAGAGGAAACCCACGCAGACACGTGGAGAACGTGCAAACTCCACACAGTCAGTCACCTGAGGCTGGAATTGAACCCGGGTCTCAGGCGCTGTGAGGCAGCAGTGCTAACCACTGTGCCACCGTGCCGCCCACTTATATTAAGGTCAGCTCATACAGATTCCGCCAACGGCTCAGTCACTAGCGTAAATAATAATGGTGAGAGAGGGCATTCCTGACGAAAATCTCTGCCAACGCGAAAGCTATCTAAACTTGAACTGTTGGTGATCACCACTGCTTTGGGATCATTATATAATACTGCAACCCATTTAGTAAAGACCTCTCCAACACCAAACCGGTCCAGCATATAAACGAGATATGGCCATTCTACCCAATCGAATGCCTTCCCTGCCTCTAGGTATCGCTCCCTGCTGGCAGGCTAGTACCATATTTAAGAATCCTCTAATGTTATTAGATGATCTGCGACCCTTTATAAACCCCATCTGGCATTCTTTAATAATGAATGGCAAAACCCTCTCCAGTCTTAATGACAACACTTCTGAGAGAATTTAAAATCCACATTCAGCAAGGATACAGGTCGAAATGAAGAGCAGTCATCTGGGCCCTTTTCCTTGATAAGAATGAGACAAATATTTGCTTATCTCAGAGAAGGCGAGAGGCAGCCCTGACTATATGACTAATTATATATATATATATATGTGACCCGACTAATTCTCCAATCAATTCTTTATAGAACTCAGCCTGGAATCCATCTGGTGCCGGCGCTGTGCCACTCTGGAGCTGCCTCACTGCCTCCTGCATTCCCTAGGTTGCTAGGGGTCATTCAAGAACAACACCTGCTACCAGGTTAGGCCCGGGAGGGCAAGATTTTTTTAAAAATAAAGACTCTATCTTCCTTGTTCTATCCTCACAGCCCTATGGCCTATACAATTCGAAATAGAACTTTCTAAAGGTTGCATTGATCTTTTTACGATCACAAGTCAGGGTACCAGCACTCTTTCTGAAGACGTAATGGCTTGGGCAGCCTTTTTCTTTCTGGCAAGTATGCTAGATACCTGCCAGGCTTGTCGCCATATTGAAATAATCTCTGCTTCACAAGTAATAGCTCCCTCTTTACTTTTTGAGTAAGTGTGGGATTCAAAGTTGCTCTATGGGCTGTGATCCACTGTAGTTTAGTAATGGAAGGTCTATCCACATACGCTGCCTCAGCCGTCTTCAGGCGAGCTTCGAGCAGACCCTGTTGTTCTCCCTTTTTGTCTTTTCTGGGTCACAGAATATGAGATAACCAATCCTCATACATAGGCCTTACCAGTTTCCCACATCACCGAAGGCTTACTGGCCGTGTTGGAGTTGATATCCCAAAAGGTTTTAAACTCCTGCCAGAAATATTTTATGAACTTACTACCCTTCAATAGGAAAGGGTCCATACGCCAATGTCGGGAAGCTAGCTCATCATTACTAATCTTAACCTCCATATATACTGCGGCATGGTCGGAAATAGATATATTACCTACTTCACAAAACAATATTGAGTTCAGAAGTATCGAGGGGACAGATGCATATCGATTCTGGTATGGCATTTGTGTGGATTAGAATAAAAAGTAAAGTCTTTACCCTCAGGGTGAACACCTCCACATATCTACCATCCCCAACTCCCTACTCAGATCCGCCAACTGCCTAGGATCTTAGATATTCTGTCCAGCCCTGGGTTGACGATACAATTATAATCTCTCCCTATAATTGTGTGGTGCACCCCGAGAGCCATCAACTTGGAGAACGCTTCCAACACAAACTTAAAAGGGTGCGCTGGGGGGCAATAGAGATTCAAAATCCCATATTCCTCTCCATATGTTAGGGTTTTAATTATTGTATACCATACAGACTCATCTTTTATTGGCTGAGCATTTGGAAGGGAAGATTCGTCTGGATAAGAATGGCTACTCCTCTACTTTTTGAGCTGAAAGATGAAAAGAACACCTGGCCAAATCCACCCTATTTCAGCCTCGAATTCTCCTTATCAAGTAAATGTGTCTCCTGTAGAAAGGCTGCATCCACCTTTGTTTTTTAAGACTTGATAATATCTTTTTCCTTTTGATTTCTGAGTGGCTCTCCTTGACATTCCAGGTGCACCACTTAAACGAATGACTAGCCATGATCGTCCAAGCAA
>NC_057716.1:113862166-113872412 GCF_004010195.1 Chiloscyllium plagiosum
TAACCTGATGCTAACTCATTAAAGCTACCGGACTTGACCAACAGATCTGAACGAAGCCCTGCAGTCCTGTCACATTCAGTCATAAATAGTGATGGACGATTAAACAAATGACTGGAGGAGAGGGCTCCACAAACATCCCCATCCTAAATAATGGAACAGACCTGCACATCAGTGTAAAAGAGAAGGAAGTTTTATCTGCACCATCCTCTGCCAGACGTGTCGAGTCGATGGTACACCTCACCCTCATCATGATGCCCAAAAATTCACAGATGGCAGTCTTCAACTAATTCGATTTGCTGTATGTGAGAGGAAGAAACAGCTGAACACAATAGATACGACAAAGACAATGGGTCCTGACCCCATTCATTCCTGCAACAGGACTGAAGCCTTGTGCTACACAACAAGCCGTGTCCCTGGGGAAGCTGTTTCCGTCCAACTCCAACTCTAACGTCTCCCTGGCAATGTGGATAATTACTCAGCTATGTCCAGTCCCTTAAGAGGGGAATAATTACAATCTGACCTATTATCACCCCCTCAGTCCCATCACGACGACCACATTGGTGGGAGTTATTTTTGACAGAGATATCAAGCATCACAGAAGCAACCTGCTCAGTGCGGTTTCCGGCAGGTCCCCATGTGGAGATAGTGTTGTGGAAATGTCACTGGATTGCTAATCCAGACCAGGCTAATGCTCTGGCAGTGGGTGCAAGTTAAAAACAATTAATAAAATATCGAGATCTAAAATCTGGTGTCAGTAACCTTGAAGCCAATATGGATTGCAAACAGAATTTCCTTCTCCAATGTACTTTTCGGAAGTGAATCTCCCATGACATCCTGGGCTGGGCTAAAAGTGACTCCAAAGACCCTGACATGTGATAAACATTTCAATGGTCTCTGAAACGGCCAAGCAAAGCATTCGTTTGTATCTAACTACTCAGAGGTCTGAGAGGATGAAACTGGACAGAACACCCGGCCTCAGCAGCAATGGCGGAAAAGGGAATGGGAACACAGTCCTGTCGAACCTGCAGAGACCTCCTTCCTTACATCTGAGAGCTTTTGACAACATTTACAGAGCCTTCACAGAAACAGCGGGAAAGGAGTAGGTCATACAACACATTGAGCCTCCACCATTCTAGTTCATGTGAAACATCTCCGCAGTGCACTTACCCCACACGATATGCAAATCCGTTAATGTGAGTAACCATGTGAAACTATAAAATAGGCGGAGCAGTAATATGTTTGGTCCATTGACTTTGCTTCCCAATTCAATGAAATGATGGTTGGCCCTACATTTCCACACAGTACTACTGCTCTCCCACCATCCCTTTACTGTCTCTAAATCCTTATTTCCAATCGGTGTCTTGGTTTCCAGGTGCGGGCGAATTCCCCATATTCACCAGTCAGTGATGCCGACATTTATTCTCATGTCAATGCAGAGTGACTGCCTGTACCTAATATGTGGCCCCTTGTTTTAGACGTCCCAGCCAAGGGAATTATCATCCCTGCTTTCAATCTGTCTCACCCTGTCAGAGGTTTATATATTTCACTGAGATCTCCACTCATTTTCCTAAACCCAATGGAATACTAGCCCAGTGTCACATACTATGCTCCCAAAAGAAGCCCGTCATCCCAGAGACCAGTCTGGTGATCCTTCACTGCTCTCCATCAATGTCACGTTTGTCCTTTATTAGGGAAGGAGACCAAACCTGCACACAATACTGCACAATGTTCGAGATGGGATCTCTTCAAGGGTCTTTACAGCTGCAGTAAGACACCCTTTCTCCCTGAAATGAAGATCAACACAGTATTTATCTTCCTCACTGCTTTCTGTTTCTGCAATATTACTTTCAGTGACTGCTTTACAAGGAGATCCAGATCTTTTACAATGGTCAGCATGCCAATGCCATGCCCAGTATTGACTTCTGGAGGCAGAACTCACTGCGCTGCAGGGGCCTCAGAGGTTCATGCAGAGGGAAACAACAAAAAGAAGCATACGCCCCTTTGTAGATCAACATATTTCCACCAATCCTTTTCAAATGGTAGGCTGCCAATTTATTGTTTCCACCAAAGGGCACACCGTCACCTGTTTACAAATTGTTCTCCATCTGTCACGTATTTACCCATTCACTCCACTTGTCTTCGTCTTCTCGGTGCTTTTTTGCATCCTCCTTGCCCACTCACAATCCCACATCCGTTAGTGCTGTCAGCAGGCTGGGATATATTGTCTCTGATTCCAGCAACCCAATGTTTAAAGGGCATTGTGAACAGCTGGGCCCCAAGCACTGATCCCAGCGACACCTCAGCAACCTTCCTATGTTAATTTATATTTCTTTTCTTTCGTGAATCTGGGTGTCACTGGATGGGCCAGCATTTATTGCCTTTCCCTAGTTTCCCTTGCGAAGGTGGTGGCCAGGTGCCTTGTTGAACGCTGCAGTCCACCTGCTGTGGTTGACCTCCAATGCCATTAGGAAGGGAATCCCAGGATTCTGATCCAGTGACTGCGAAGGAGCGATGATATATTTCCAAGTCAGGATAGTGAATTGCTTGGAGGGGGACCTAAAAATGATAGTTTTTCCATACATCTGCAGCCCTTGTCCTTCTAGATAGATATAGTCGTGATTGGGAAGATGGTCTCTGAGGATCTTTGGTGAATCATTTCATTGCAGCATGTAGATAGTAAAACACTGCTGCTGCTGCTGAGCGTTGATGGTGGAGCATTGTGCATGAAGAGACAGTCAAACTGGTTGCTTTGTCCTGGATGGTATTAAGCTTGTTGAGTGTTGTTGGGGCTGCACTCATCCAGGCAAATTGGGAGTCGTCTATCACACTTCTAACTTATGCATTGTAGATGATGGACAGACTTTTGGAAGTCAAAATGTGAGTTACTCGCCACAGTATTCCTAGCTTCTGACTTGCTCTTGTAGTTACTGTGTTTATGTGGCAAGACCAGTGAGTTTCTGAACAATGATTACCCACCAGGACTTTGATACTGGGGATTCAGTGATAGTAACACCATTGAATGCCAAGGGGCAGGTTAGATTGTATTTTATTAGTGATGGTCAGGGTGTGACCTGAATATTACTTGCCACTTGTTAGCCTGGATACTGTCCAGATCTTGTCGCATTTAAACATGGACTGCTTCAGTATCTGAGGAGCTACAAATGTTGCAGAATATTGTACAATCATTAGCGAACATCCCCACTTCTGACCTTAAAATGGAGGGAAGGTCATTGATGAAGCAGCCCTGAAGATGTTTTCGGCCACTGCTCGAGGGACTCCTGCAGACTTGGAGCTGAGTTGACTGACCTTCATCAACCATGACCATCTTCCTACGTGTCAGGTATGATTCTAACCAGCGGGGAGGTGGCCCCTGATACCCATTGATTGCAGGTGTGCTAAGGCCCCTTAATGCCACACTTGGCCAAAGGCAGCCTTGCTTTAAAGGACTGTCACTCTCACTCCACCTTTGGAATTCAGCTCTTTTCTCAATGTTTGAACCACAGTAATGAGGTCAGGAGCTGAATGGCTCTGATGGAGCCCAAACTGGGCATCATTGACCAGGGTATTGCTGAGCACGTGCTGCTTAAAAGCACTGAGACCTTCCACCACTTTCCTGATGATCGACAGTAGACTGACAGAGTGGGAATACCATCGTCTTTAGGTTCCCCTCCAAGCCATTCACCACCCTGACTTGGAAATATATTTGCTTTTTATAAACAGGAGATACTTGGGGTAATTTCACACATAATCGGGGAAAGCCATTGTTGTAACTGTATTGAAACAGTTTGGCTTGGGTAGTGGAAAGTTATGGAGCACACGTTTTCAGTACTAATGCCAGAATGTTGTCAGAGTATGGATTCTTTGGAGTATCCAGTATCTCCAACCGTTTCTGGATATCGCGTGGACTGAATCGAATTGGTTGATGGCTGGCAACTGAATTGCTGAGGACCACTGGAGGGGGCTGAAATGGATCATCCACTCAGCACTTCTGACTGAAGATTGTTGCGAATGCATCAGCCTTATCTTATACACTGAAGTGCTGGGCTCTTCCATTATGGAGGAAGGGGTTATTTGTGGAATTTCGTCCTCCAGTGAATTGTTTAATTGTCCCCAATGTTTCTCGAGTAGATGTGGAAGGACAGCAGAGCTTAGATCTGATCCTTTGCTTGTGGGATCACTTAGCTCTGTCTATCAATTACTGCTTATGCTGTTTGGCACACTCGTTGTCCTGTTTGATGGCTTCACCAGGCTGACACCTCATTTGCCGGCCAGCTCGATCAGTAATGCTGTCGCTGAGATACTCTTGGAGGTGGACACTGAAGTCCTCCACCCAGAGTACATCTTGCGTCCGTGCTACCCTCAGTGCTTCCTCCAAGGGCTGATCAGCATGGAGGAATACTGATTCATCAGTTGAAAGAGGCTGGTACATGGTAATCAGCAGGACGTTTCCTTTCCCATGTGTAAACAAATGCCATATGATTTCATGGGATACGGAGTCAAGAGCAATTCCCTTCCAACTGTATCCCAATATGCCACCACTTCTGCTGTGTCCGTGCTGCTGATGAGACAGGAGATATCCGGGGAAGGTGACGGGGAATCTGGGATATAGGCTAAAATGGATCATCCACTTAGTACTGCTGACTGAAGATTGTTGCGAATGAATCAGCCTTATCTTATTCACTGAAGTGCTGGGCTCTTCCATCATGGAGGAAGGGGTTATTTGAGAATGTCTTCCTCCAGTGAATTGTCCCCAAAGTTTCTTGACTAGATGTGGAAGGACTTATACCTTACAGAATCATACCTTACAGACAATGTCAGGCTGTTGCTTGACGAGCCTGTTTATTTCTATTCACTGTTTCCTGCCAGCTGTCCCATTCTAGAAACATATCAATGTATTAGCCCCAATCCACTCAGATTTGATTTTGCAAACTGGGCTTGGAGCTTTACCAAAACCTTTCTAAAAATCAAAATGTTTTACATCCATTGCTTCTCTTTCATTTGTCGCCCAGTCTGTTTCTCAAACATAGTTCCCATTTCATAAATCTATGTTAGTGTTGTCTATGACCATTACTTTCAACACCAATAATTTCTCCTGAAGCATTTACTTTCTATGTTCTATGTACTCTATCTTTTCCCACACCAGACTTGGTTTTCCTTGTATTATTTGAAAGTTCTGTGAAGACAGAAATGAAGTAGTGGCTTCATAGTTCTGCCACGCACGTGTTCCCCATTCTCTATTCTCTGGTTTCAAACTGTAAGGAAACTGCACTTGTTACTCATATTTTTCACATTGACATGATTTATCAAGTTATTACAGTTCACTCTTATAACCCCTGGGAATATACTCCTCAGAAATTCATCAATTCCTGCCTTAAACTGCTCAATAATTGAACTTCCACACCATACACTCACAGGAGCATAGCCTCTGTACCAACAGAAGTACAGCACGATCTATATTAGTCCTACTTCCTTCCAGCAGGCCCATAGCCTGGAATGTTATGACAATTCCAAGTGCTTGTCCAAGTCATTTTTTAATGATTGTGAGGTTACCCGTGAGAATTCCCCTCTCAGGAAGTAATCCCAGAACACAATACCCTCTAGGTGAAAAAAAGTTTAAATCCTCTCTCAACCTCAAACGTTTCACTTTAAAAGTTTTCTCCTTTGTTCTTGACCCTCTGACTAAAAGGAACAGCTGCTGTCTATCTACCCTGTCCGTGTCGCTTAAAATCTCATCCTTCTGAATCATGGACCGTTCAGCTTTCTCTGTTCTTTATTCTGTTCGACTTGTCCGTGTAGAATATCGTGGAATTTTTCCTGATCTCGCCTACTTGTACTTCTCCATGTCCTTCTGTTATTCAGTCCGCTCTATGTTTCTAAGTTTCACTGCAATCACCTGTCATGTTTTGAAACTCGAGATCACAGGCTGATTTTCCACATCAGACAATCTTGCCATTTTACGGATTAATCTGGATAATATCTTTTGCAATTCCTCTGTAGTCAATATATTCTTTCTTATATTGGGACTCCAAACGATACAAAACACTCTCAGTGTAGTCTCATGAACACTCGATGCAAATGGTGCACAACATCCTCTATATTCCAATTACATTCACATGAATGTAAACCTAATTTTTACTTTCCCATTTGCATATATTCTTCCTAATACCTCTCGCTTTAACTTTTCTTATGAGCTTACTGTGTGCGTTCTTTAAAAAAAAAACCTCATGAATATCCAACTATACGTTATACATTGGTTCTTCATTGCCTATGTTCACAAGAACCATCTTCAAACCATTCCAAAAAAAAAATGTTTTCCACTTCTGGTTTTCCTTTCATCGGGACATTCTCACACTCCCCAGTTATGTTATTACCTTCTCAATATCTAGTAGCATGTTCTTTGTAATCGAATCCAACGGATACCTGACTGCGGATGACAAGATAACTGGTCTGTAGTTCACCATTCACCAAATTCATCCTTTTTAAACTGTTGGATAATATTTATAGCCTTTGCCTTATCCAGATTGGCTACATGCCTTTCTGGAATGTGTCGGAAAATAAAGTGAAAATCCGCGATGCACTCAACATGTATATTGTTGCTTCCTCTGAAATTCTTGTATGAAGTACAACTAGTTTGTCAGATGTATAAATACTCAATCCAGCTTTCTTTTCAAAGATAACCCCAATACTGATAAGAATGATGTTAGACTTTATTTACACAAGTCCCATGGACACTTGGTATTTCTGGAAGAATTTCTGGACATTCTTCCATGAAGATAGACATAAAGAAACTGTTTCTTTTCCCTGCGATTTCTCTGTTCTCTGCAATAAATTATCGTGAACGCACAACAACTGCTCCACACTTGTTTTTTTTTCATACATTGATAGACGCTTTTTAGCAGTCTTTATGTTTTTCTTTCGTTTGCACGCTTTTTATCTTCTTGACTTTCTCCTCAGTTTCTTCGTCATCTTTTGCTGGGTCCTACATCTCTCTGAATCTACTGGCTTACTGCAACACTTAGCATTTTTTCTAAGCTGCCTCCTTTCATCTAATAGATAGATGAAGGTGGAGCTGAAAGTGATAGTCGGAGAGGAGTGTGGACCAGACTGATAGGAAGTAAGATGGACACATAGAACGTTCAAAACGGCGGTGCTGACTTGGAAGGTTGGAGCGAGATAAGATGGGATTAGGGGAAATGAGGAAATGGGGAAATCCACTATGATCCCCTGTGGTTGGAGGGTCCCAATGCAGAAGAGGAGGCTTTCTTCCTACAGACTTCTGGTGGCTCGGGTTTGGTGATGGATCAGGCCTAGGGCCGTCATGTCCTTGGCAGAGTCGGAGGGGGAGTTAAAGTGCTCAGCCACAAGGCGATGGAGAAGTTCAATGTGGCTGTCCCAGAGGTGTTCTCTGAAATTATCTACAAGTTGACCTCCTGCCTCAACAATGTAGAGAAGACCACATTGGGTTTAAGGGATGCAGCAGATGAGGCGTTCTGTCTCCCTTCGTCACCTATCACTTTCAACCCCACTTTCATCTGCCTATCGCAATCCCAGCTACCTCTCCCCTGCCGCAACCTCTTCTCATTTATCTCTCAGCCCCCTTGGCCCATAAGCTTCATTCCTGATGAAGGGCTTATGCCTGAAACATCGATTTATCTGCTCTTAGGATGCTGCCTGGCTGTGCTTTTCCAGCACCACATTCTTCGACTCTGATCTCCAGCATCTGTAGTCCCCACTTTCTCCTCACACTTTCATGGCTTGCATGATTCAGATTTATCACGGTTACTTCAAATAAAACAAAAACTGTCGTGTACTCAAACTCAAAAAGAAAACCAATACATTGTGGTCACTGTTCCCAAAAGGTCCTTTACAGCAAAAGTTTCAATGAGCTCTTCTGATCATTCAGCACCAATTCCTAAATAACCTGATCTGGAGATCAGTGCTCAACATAATGTTCATGTAAACCACCTCGCACGTGGTCACGAAATCCATTTTTCCCAGCATCAGCATTCAATTGGGTTAACAAAGTTTAGATATAATGTAAACTGTACATTATTATTGAAGTATCCACAAATGTGTAGCTATCATTTCCTGTTTTATAACATGTCCAGCACTTGTACTGCTGCTTTCACTTTGATATATAACTCCCATCAACGTTTGCTCCTCCTTTCAGTTTACTAGATTCCTCCTTACTAGATTCTGTGGAATCTGAGTGACGTGGGCTCTGGGGAGATTAATGGTGGATATCATCTCGCCACATCATTTATAATCTTCTCAAACTTTAATTTCTCCAGATCTCCCGTTATGCTGATGGTGTAGAGAAGGACAATGATTTTACAACAATGCTCTGTATTCCCCCAGAGAGCTGAGACTGCTCTAACCTGGGTTGGAACCTTGCAGCAGGCTGGTAACATGTTGCTGCTCTACAGGGTCTTAGTGAGATCACATCTGGAGTAGTGTGTACAGATTTAATCTCTTCAATTAAGAAAGGATGTTGTTATATTGGAAGCAGCTCAGAGATGGTTCCCTCAACTGATTCCTGCAATGAAGGTGCTAGTTTATAACAAAAGGATGATCAGGTTGACCCAGTAGCCATTGAAGTTTACCAAAATTAAGGAAGATCTTATTTCAACATAGATGACAGAAGGAGTCAACAAGTGAAGTGAATTACACAGACAGTGGAGGAATCCATTCCGTTCTCCAGCCTGTTACACATGAACAACAGGAGGATATTCAGGCCTTCGAACGTGTTACACCAGAACAGGACGAGGCTAGTCAGCCCCTGGAGCCTGATATACATTTACAGAAGGAGGGCAAGCAGCCACTTGAGCTTATAACAGTAGGCCATGCTGCACCAGTATCCTGTTAAACAGCAACAGGATCAGTCCATTCAGCCTCCTAATGTCCGTAACATAGGAACTGGAAGAGGTCACACAGTGACTGGGGATTGTTACACTGGGATAACAGGAGGCCATTCAGACCCACCGAGCCTATTGTAAGGGAATTGGATAAGGATAAAAACTATCTGAGACTTATTTCTTGAGAAAGGAAGAGGTAATTTAGACACGTGTCTGTTGTATGGGAACAAGAGAAGACCAATCACTCCCTCAGTCCCATCTCCGGGATACATGAGCAGACCGTTTAGTATTTCCACCTGTTATGGAGAAGTATGAGAAGACCCATCAGTCCCTCAAAATTAGACAGCAACAGTAAGATTCCATAATCTCCAATCCTCTAAAGCATCAACAGGAGGAGGTTATTCTGGCCTTGGAGATGACAACATAGGAACACGAGAAAGACGTCAACCCTTCGATTTTGTATACCAGCAGGATGATTACTCCATTCAGCCACACATGGCTCTTACACAGCAATTGGAGTAGACCTCTTAAAGCCTTGTGCCTGTTAAACAGGAATTCAAACAAGACGTAAAGGTTTTCGAAAGGGAAGAACTTGTGATAATGGTATACAATAGGGAATAAAGTGTAACAATAAACTATTGTAATTTAAGACAAATTATTAGAATCCATTGTTCAAGACATTTGCAAACTTAAACCACCATTCGTCAGAGTCAACATGGTTTTATGAAGACTAAATCGTGTTTGAATTGTTTGCTTGAGTTATTTGAAGATGTCACAAACAAGGTGGATCGTGGGAATCCTGGAGATAGAATGTATCTGGTCTTCCTGAAGGCATCGGATATGTCGCTTCTCCAAAGAGTAAGTGGTAAGGTCAGACAACATGGGTCTCGGAGTAATTAGTTCGCTTGGATGGAAGATTGTTTAACCAACAAAATGTAGTCAAATGGAATAAATGCGTCATTTTCATTTGGCAAATGCAATTTGTGGTGTGCCATTGATTTCAGTACTCATGTCTCAACCATTTGCGATCGATGTTATTACTGTACTCGGTTGATGGGATAGAAGATACAATGCCACATTTTCAGATGACACTAACATTGGTGGGAAATTACTTCGGAATGATGATGCAAGAGATTTTAAAACTATATGGATAGGTTGGGTGAACGGGCCAACATTTGGCAAGGAAAATTAAAGTGAATAAATATGGAGCTATTCAAGTTGGCCAGTGTAATAGAAAGACAAATTATTATCTAAAAGGAGAGAAAGTTCAAAGTGCTTAGGTGCAGAGGGATCTGGGTGTCTGCTTGCATATCATAGAAAACCTGCCTGCGGGTACTGTCCTAATGAGAACTGCAAGCATAATTTCAGTGGTTATTTATAAAAGGATAGAG
>NC_057716.1:113873186-113892643 GCF_004010195.1 Chiloscyllium plagiosum
TTTGGCAGGTGGAATTTAACATGATATAACCTGTCATTTCATTTACAGGAATAATGGAAAGCAATATGTTACTAAAATGGAGAGAGATTACAGGACTTAATGATACTGTGTCCTGGGGGGTCCACTCAGATCCGTTCAGACATGGGAGGTTTTGCTCCATCCCTGATCGTCAGCTCCCAGACACTCCAAGTGACCCCATTGCTCTCCGAACACATGGAATACTTTGATGTGGTTGCTTGATGGTGGTGACGGTGTTTTGAAACGTGCATCAAGGAGACGGCCTTTATCCAAGATATATTCATTTCTTTCTACGTGGAGACCCGATGACGATGAAACTGGCTGAATGCTTCTGAATGAAGAGGCTGTGATTACTGCCAGGACAGTGAGTATTCACCAACATGGTGCACTGTGATGGGCACGCTGTAACATTAATAGAGAGAGAGAGAGAGCTGCTTCAGTTCCTCTACCTCTCCCCATTGTCATGGGTACTCTGCAGATTCCATGTACACCATCGGAAGTCCCACTATACTGGATACACCCGGCAGCTCCCTGCTGAGGGAGAAACAATCTATATACCTCATCCACCATATATATGCTCCTTCACCGAATGGTGACATTGATGTTGAGATACTGGGAGATGATGGATATGTCACCTCGTCCTGCCTGGAAAGTTCTGGATTATAGAAGCTGAATGAAACAGTGATTCTCACAGCCACTGGCAGCACCATCCTCCTCCTGGTGTGAAGCTGCAGGTCGTGTTGAAGGAGGTGACACCATTCTATGACCAGCTCCTTGTTCAGTCAGGGCCCCTCACACTCTGCTCCTGGGTTAATTGGAGCTGTTCCTGGAAAACCCGGGGTGGATATAGCAGATCCCTTTCCCTGCACACACACTCACTCCGTGGTTTCAGAGCTTCCCCTTTCTGCAGCCTCAGCTCCATTGGTTGTTCATGTTGCAGACCCAGATGCTATAACTACAGTCCCCATGCTCCATTCAGAGTTGGGTCACCGAATCCTCAGGTCTCCCTGAATGTCTGAGGCAGCTCACAGTCCAACCTCCAGCAAACCATCCCCAGCCCCTCCACTAAATTTTCAATTGCAAGAGTCAGTCCGAAACCCCTCTGCTACAAGTGTTGTGAACCAGCCCAGATCCCACCAAAATATATTAAAAAGGCCGTTTTGACTGAAACCTTTCCTTATTTTGAATATAGATGTGAAGTGTGCGTTCCAGATATGTTGCGACTGGTCAAACCACTCGTCATTAAGCAAAATATAATCTATTCAAATGCTTTAGATAAAATACAATCAAAGAAAAGAAAATTTTGGGGTAGTTATATGTTGGAACACTTACACAAACAATAGATATCATACCTTCTTAGTTTACAACGCTTGGCACAAAGATATATTCAAATACAGATCCTTCCAGCAGTTTTCCAATCCAGGAGGAAAAACATCAACAGAGATCTCAGAGAGAAAAGCAGCTAGGGATCATGTGTTGAAACTTCCAACCCTTCTAGGATCCCCGACAGCTTCTGAATGCTGCAGCGAAAAACAAAATAAGGAAATCTGGTCTGGGAGAGCTGGCCACTGCCCTTCCATTGTTACCACCGTTTTAATAAAACCGAAAGTCTTTCTCAGTTATTTGCTTTAACTGTTTTCAGACAGCAGTTGTGCACCTCTGCATTTAAAACCTCTATTAAAAAAATCCACGAGAAAATAACCTTTTTACAATGATAGTATCTTCACAAATCCACCTTTAATAAAATAATCGATCAATATACAATGGTGAATACATTTTACAACCTATGTATATAACATTGACTCTGAGCATACAAATATTCTTCATCCAAGTCTCCACAACGTGTCAAAGTTTAGGTTTTCTCGCCCTGTCACCTGTATAATTTCAAATTGAATGGCAGCAATAATAAGCTCAATCGAAACAGACTGGTCTTTCTCTCCCTAAACTTCTCCAAAATTTTAAGGACTCACGATCAGTGATAAAGATTTGGCGCATGTATGTTATTTGAAATTTAAATGCTGAAATGTTGTAACGCCAAATGAAGCTCAAGGCCTCCTTGCCCATTGTGGAATAAATCTGTTGATGTTTCCACCGGACACTCCGACACGTTACATAATGGAGCACTTCTCATCTCTCCAATAGTCCCTCTGAATGACATAGCTCCTCCTGTCTCAGCATAAAAGAATTACATGCTTCTGTACTTCTTAATGCTGTAACCTCTTTCCCTGCTACTCCAGGCCTATGCCAGCAAAGCTTGCTTTCACAGGTATATATTTTAAGATCTCGCACATTCTTCTCAATGTCTCACAGAAATCAAACTTTGATTTCTGAACCAAATCATCATAATCAGTCATTTCAGCTTCTAATCTTGCCGTTGTAACTGCTCTTCCACACGCGTTCTCACGGCTGCAGGAAGTGAATTGTTGAACTTCTCCAAAATAAGAATCTCTCTAACCGTGTCATAGCTTTGCTCTGTTTTTAATACCCTTACCCACTATTCAAAATTACTTTGGTTTATCCTTTCAAACTCAATGTGAGTTTAACCGGGGACCGTTTTTTCAGATTCCCGAAAGGCTGTCTGTCGGCTTCTGGCACTTCAGATGGCTTTCTTCACCACCCCACACTGGCCAGATACTTGCTCCGATAGGGATTCAAATGCCTATCAGCTTTGCTTGGATCAACTAAATCTACATTGATGTTGAAACTTTATTGCTGGAACAGCACAGCAGGTCAGGCAGCATCCAGGGAACAGGAGATTCGACGTTTCGGGCACAGGCCCGGCCACTGCGTTGGTTTAGCCACTTTCTCAAATGAAATTCAAAAGGCTTCCCCATCCTTCTCATCAAATTTAGAGAATGCCTGGATGTATTTAAACAGAACCTCATTAGTGCATTGGTTGCTCAAACCTACTATCTCCTCATCCAGCCTCCCATCTACCTTTATCTCCACCTTCTATGTCAACTTTCCTCTCTAATTACTAACATTTGAAGTTGGCACTCTCTGCTTTTCTTCTCTCTTTTACTCTCTTCCTTCTTCATTTCATTTTCTTTTATTTCTATTTTTCATCATAATTCAAACTGTTTCAATTCCTTCTCATGTTCAAAGTGCCTAATTTGAAATTGAATTCTAGCCATTTCCGAACTCTAATGGCGGTTCCGTCAAATGTACTTCCTGAACTATAGCATAATTATCTCTCATTTTCTCACAGACAAAATCAAACCCAACTCCAGCTTGTCTGCCAATTCCTACAGCTTTGCTTTCATTACCTTTTGTAAAACCCCCAACTTTACTTCTTCCACACCCAGAGAACTCTTAGTGACTGAAAGAATCTTTATACACAAAACACTGTTTTAACCAGCCGAATTCAACATCCAGAACAAAAGACACTAACAGCTACCATACACAACCTTTGAACCCAATAGTCTCCCGGTGCATAATCTCCAGTGTCTGCATGAGCTTATTTTGGATTCTCTGGTTTCCTCACACAATCCAAAGATGTGCATGTCAGACGAATTGGCCATGCTAAATTTGTTTGTAGTTTTCAGGGATGTGTGGGTTAGGATCCTTTGTCGAGGTAAATGTGTAATATCAGGGTAAAGGAATGGGTCTGGGTAGGTTACTCCTCGGAGGGTCGATGTGGACTTGTTGGGACAAATGGCCTGTTTGCACACTGTAGGGATTGTAATTCTAAACCGAATTTAGTATTACCGATTTAGAACCAGACAAGAGACCCCAGTTTGCTATAGACCAACTAGACTGCCTCAAATTATTTTAAGAGGGTAACTTGGATGCCACCCTTTTCTTACTTTAAAGATAGATGTGAATTGAGTGTTCCAGATTTGATGCTACTAGTCAAACCCACCCACCATTAAGCAAAACACAATATATTTAAACACTCTAATGAAAGTCCATACACAATGAAGAGGAATTTAGAATAATTTAACTATTGGAAACCTTAACCGAATAATGGATATAATACCTTCTACAAATGAACTGTTCCAATATACTAACATTCCGTAAACACACCCCTTGGCAAAAAGGAACATTCAGACATACATACTTCATACAGTTCTCCAATCCAGGAGGAAATAGCATCAAGTCAGGTTACAGAGAGATTAGCAGCTGGGGTTACGTTATGAGGCCGTTGTTTCTGCTATTTATTATAAATCCTAAAAGCGTCGTAAGTTATTTACTTGACTCGTTTTCAGTAGGCAGTTTGGCCTTTAAGATCTCTTATATTAAAAAGGAGAAAATAATCTTTTTTTAAAAAAAAGTGACAGCATTGTCACATAATTTAGATGCCTGGTCCTTTACTTAAGGGAAATCGTCGTGCTACTGATCGCAAGGTCAACGGAAAGGGACAAATTCAGGTTCAGACCAAGTTACAAGGATGTTTCTCATAACTTCTAAAACACGCCTATCCACGGACCATCACATGGGACATACCGGGAAGTGAACAACAGCCTGAAACACACCATTTCACTCTTTCTGAACTACACAATGCCAGCACTTGATACACTGGGGAGCCAAAAGCTAAGCCCAGGGAAAGATATAGACGGACAGAAAGATTCACATTAAAGGCAGAAACAGACAGTTAATTATCGGAAAAGATGTTGTGGAAATATGGGGAATCAGACAGGTCAGTGGGACGAACTGGAGAAGTGAGATCTTTGAGAGTAAAATGACAAGAATGAGAATATTGAATAAAGGCATTGTCAGATCATCTGGAATGGTTTGTTACATCAAATTCTGAATCTGCTTCACAGAACACCACAAACAACATAAACTGGGACAAGATGACAGCCCAGCGTGGAGAGCTGTGCAGACCTTGCTAGTGTGTTGCTCAGTAAACTGCATTATCTGCCCAGCTTGGAGAGTAGTGCAAACGTTACTATCATATGCTAACTACACTCGCATCAGATTACTGCCTACAATGGGAAGGCTTGCTGCGTGTGTGTGTGTGTGTTCATCAGAGACTGAGAGAGAGAGCGTGTGTGTGCGCGATTGGCATGGTTGAATGTGAAACTCATTGTTGGAGAAGGAACGCACATGGAGGAAACTATTTTAAATAAGAACAACTGGCAGGCTTTTTGTTAATCAACAGAAAGAGAATGAGAGAAGTTTCATGGACAGATGAGAAAACGTGTTTGAGACTATCAAAATAATTGCATTGCCTTGCACATGAATGACAGATGGATATGAGTTTGGTTGAGTTCGAATCAGATTTGCTTGGGAAGGTTTGAAGTCGGTAGTGTCAGCAGCAGATTATTGGCTTCATTAAGACTGTATTTCATAGCTCAAGGTTCAAACTGCAGATGGGATACACCAGTGAGATTTATTCTGAAGTGGTGCGAATTTCAAGTTAGAAGTGGTCAGGGCATGGTATCAGGAATAAGCTCATGGTCAAAGGGATCTCCCACAGTTGTGATTCGTCTACTTCATTCGCAGTTATTGGCCAGGGATGGGATGGAAACAGTGGAAGGAAGTAGAGTTTGTAGAACAGTAGAGAGCGACCTCCATGCTCTTAATATTCAAATAACAAAGGCAATGATACAATAAATTGCAGTTCACAGCTGGAACTGAGTTGGTCAACATAGAGACCCGTGAGTAACACTGCCAGAACAGAGAGAGAGACATTAATTGAACACGTTCATTGATGTAGTTAGTAGTGGTCTGTAGAGTGATATATGGATTGAGAGTTTCAACAGGACCAATAATAGTGACAAGAAGTGTGGACTATATGAAAGAACAGTAAGACAGTCATAACCGGTTTATAGAAAAACAAATCTGGACAGTGACACTTACCAGGAACACAAACGATAGCCAGGAAAGGTAAATAAAAATATTGAATAATGAAAATAGTGTAATAAATCCGCAATGGTAATGACCAACAATAAATTGCAGAAAGATGCCAAACATAATTGGATAAACTCCTGTCTATTGTTGGAACATGCCAGTCTAATGTTCCCAGATTCTGATATATTTTAGGAACATTCCAGTCTAATGTTTTCAGATTCTGATCTCTCCTCCCCCTCTCTCCGGATCTGCTGTTCCCTGTCAGTGCTGTCGGTGCTGTTCCCGCTCATGTTATGGGATAACACATTAAATGGCACCCATTTATTATTAAAAGATGGAAACCGTCCACTGGGATATTTAGAATCCATCGAGATTGGCATTAATCACAGTCACTGCACAAAGACTGGGGGAAACTGAGCAAAGGCTATGACAATAGATGAATGGACACCGCAGACTGGAGACAGACAGACAGGAGTGTTCCTTCCCAATTGGGGAACACTTCAGTGGTCCAGAACCTTCATCCTTGGACTGACGGGTGACAAACCTCCAAGGCGGACTTCAGGACAGGCAGCAGTGAAAAGTGGCCGAGCAGAGGCTGATAGCTAATTTCGGTACCCAAAGGGAGTGCCTCACCCGGGACCTTGGGTTCATATCACATTACAGGTGACCACCATTGCACTATGCACACCCAGACACTCCTACTCACACACACAAACACAGGCACTCCTATATATACACAACACATGGACACACATGTACACAGACACGCATACAGACACTCACACACACACCCTTACAGACACACAAACTCCCACAATCACATGGGCATCCTCTCAGAGACTTAGAGCACTCTACACTCATGCGCACACATATACACTCTCTCACTGACACTCAAAATCCCCCACCCCAGACAAGCACACACACTCCCACACTCACACATGCACCCCCTCATAGGCTTAAGACACTCTACGTCAGTACACACACACATATACATTCTCTCTCACACTCACCACACCCCAACCCAGACCGACACACACACAAACAGACAAAGACCCACATGCACACATATATTTTGTGGGGTGAATTTGTACTTGCAGAGTTTTGTTGTAGTACGCTCAAAAACTGCGTGAATTCATGTAAAACGCTGTAATTTCACTTTTCAGATTTGAATCAATCTAAACATAATGGCATAGACAGAGAACACAGGGGGTTAACACCTTCAACATATTGTCTAGCTAACATTCATTGTTACTGCTAACTTGAGAATGCAACTTTTTTAAAGAAAAATGTTTTGTGATTTACACATGAAAGAAGTGAACCTATCATGTTAATGGAACAGATGAAAGACTCAACAGACAATCAAGGTATTTTTCAATGTATAATTTCAGTTACATCTCATTGTAAATTTTTGCTATAAATTCTGTGCCTCAGAAGTATGTCCTCCACTATCACCTGATGAAGGACCAGCGCTCCGAAAGCTAGTGTGCTTCTAATTCAACCTATTTGACTATAAACTGGTGTTGTGTGATTTTTAACTTTGTACACCCCAGTCCAATACCGGCATCTCCAACTCATGACTCAGCAAACAGGCCCAATTAACCAGTTCCACACATCACTTTTCATATCACTATAAAAGGGAACATTTACTGGGTTTGGATGGAATGGATGAGGGTTGCTGAGGGATGGACCATAAATCCTTAAATCTTTTAATTTTTTTTTAGTTGTATATGAGAGTATTAACAGGACACTGCAGGGGTCGATATATGTTCCACTCTGTTTATGAAAGGAGGCAGTTACAAAATAACAGATCGGCTGCATTTAAAAAAAAAGTCGGGTGGGCTAGTTTCTAGATATCTGAACTCAAAGTTTAATACTTTTTGACCAGCGTGAGGCTTGTCCTGGTTTTAAGTGCCCTGCTATCAAATTCTTTCATAACCTTGAGTCGGAGAATTGAGACTGCTGCTCAGCAACAGGCCGAAGCAATTCTGTCCCTATGGGCCTCTTACACAGGGATACAAGAAGGCCATTCAGCCCATATTAGCCTGTTCATACTTGAAAAGGTGGAAATCTCGAATATTGCCACATATTGCCAACGTTATTTAAGAAAGTAAGGAAAAAACAAGTAACCAGAGATTGGTGAGCCTGACGTCAAATGTAACTAAATTGTTGGAGGGGATGTTCGGGGAAAGGATGTTTATGAATTTGGAAGGACAAGGACTGCAGAAGGCTTTGTACATTGGAGATCACGTCTCACTGACTCAGTGCAATGTTTTGAGGAAGTGATGAAGATGATTAATGAAGGCAGGTCAGTGGATGTTGTTTTATGGAATGCAGTAAGAAAACAAAAATGTTCCACATGGTCGACTGCTTAACAAGGTTAGACTGCCTACGAAACTTGAAAGAGATGTGTCGCTGAAGCTGTATGAGGTGTCACTGAGAGGGCACCTGGAGTACATTGTGTTGTTTGTGTTTTTGTAACTGGGAAGGAATAGACCTCCATCAGATACAGTTTAATGGCTGCTCGTAATCCACTGGTTGCTGTGTCATTTAATGTCTCGGGTCTGTTATATAAGTACAGGAGGAGGCCATTCAGCCTTTTCAGTCTATTACAGAGGGCCACGAGGAGTCCATTCGGCCTCTCGAGCCTGTTACAAAGGGGCAGAAAGTGTTTATTTAACTTTCAAGTCTGTTACGCAAAATAATAGTTTTAAATTATTTGTGGAATAGGAAAGACCCGATGTAAACATTAAAGTTCTAAATTTGAACAAGGCCAATTTTGAAAGTGTTAGACGAGCCCTGTGAAAGGTTGGTTGGAATATCCTATTCACAGGTAAACGGATGGTTGGGAAGTGCTAGGCGGCAAAACTTGGTTTCAGAGAGTCCAGAGCCAACGTGTTCCAATTTGTAAGAGGGACAAGGCTGGTGAGTGCAGGCAGTGCTGGATGGCTAGATATATTGAGGCTCTGGAGAGAGCTGACATCAAGTGAATCCCGAGAGGAATATAAGGGCAGAAACTGCATAGTCAACGGGGAAATCGGGCCAGAAAAAATGTGGCCATGAAATGGCTTTAGAAATAGGGTTAACGGGGCATTGAAGAAATTCTACACATAATTTAATGGCAAAAGATTAACTACGGAGATGTGGACATGGTGGCCCAGTGGTTAGCACTGCAGCCTCACAACACCAGAGACCCAGGGTAAATACTGAGGAGAAATATTTGTTTTGTAACCGTCCAATCTCATGTATTTCCATACATACGTAGCCTTACTGATATTTAAGGTGCACTACTAGATTAGATTGCATTACAGTGTGGAAACAGGCCGTTCGGCCCAACAGGTATACACCAACCCGCCGAAGCACTACTCAACTATACCCCAACATTTACCCGATATCTAACACTACGGGCAATTTAGCATGGCCAATTCACCTGAGCTGCACATCTTTTGACTGTGGGAGGAAACCGGAGCACCCGGAGGAAGCCCACGCAGACACGGGAAGAACGTGCAAACTCCAGACAGTCAGTCGCCTAGGTCAGGAATTGAACCGGGGTCTCTGGCGCTGTGAGCTAACCACTGTGCCACCATGCCGCCCACTTCTGCAATCGAACAAGAATTAAAACACGAAACAAAGGCATTGCCAGATGTTTAGTACTCTCACATTCGCATCCAACTCACATAACCAGCCCATCCATTACATATTCAGGATGGAGCACTGTGTAGGTCCAGCTCGTGTACAGCTCCATGCAACCCAGCTATGTCCAGAGTGAAACTCTGTGCAGCCCACACCAATGCTGGATCTATAATCCTGGGATAAATGTCCAGCGTGGGAGCTGTGCAGTCCGCACTGGTTCATTCATATATAAACCCAGGCTGTTGCATTGTTCGGTAACACTGTGTTAGATCGCAGCTCAGTGTGGAGAAACATGGAACCAATGCTGAAAGTGACAGGATGTGCAGTTCCCATCCTTTTACAGCTCCATACCTCCACTGTGCCTGGACAACGGATGCTGCAAATGTGAAAGCCACTGTGAGGAAGAAATGTAAATGGAAACAATTTAAATACCAATAGTTCTGATTAATGCGAGTATCAAACTAATATTTAAAGATGAAATAACTGAGATAATATTCAATATCCATTGAGGTTTTGTGAATGGTGAAACAAGTAAGAAGGGGTGGGGGTTGTAATGGTACAGTGGTTGCACAATAAGCCTTCAAATAATTCAATGGGAATTAGAAGAACAAATATGCAAGGAGACTGGCGAGACTTGCAGGAGCAATAGGGTTGTCATAATAGGTGATTTTAATTATCCTAACATAGACTGGGACTTACAGAGGCTTAAGAACTTGGATGGAACGTAATTTGTTAAGTGTGTTCAGGAACGCTTCCTCAAGCAGCATGTAGAGGGTCCTACTACGGGAAGGGACAAACTCAACCTACTGTTGGGAAATAGGGCAGGATAGGTGACGGAGGTCAAGTGGGAGAGCATTTTGGGAAAAGTGACTAGAGCTGTATTAATTTTAAAATAGTTATGGTCGGGACAAAATTGATCCACAGATTCAAGTTCTAAAGTGGGATAAGGCATGCTTTGTTGGAATTAGACAGGGGATTGCAGGGGTTGATCGGAGTAGTTTGTTTCCAGGTAGAAGGATCCCGGGCAAGTAGGAGGGCTTCAAAAGTGTGGTAGCTCAAGGTCAAGGTTTATATGTTCTTGTGAGGATGAAGGGAAAGTGAGGTTGGAAGAGAGAACCCTGAATGACAAGAGATATTGAGGCTCTGACCAGCAAAAAAAGGAGACATTGCTCAGGTACAGGCAGATGGGATCAAGGGAATCCCTCAAGAGATGGCTGAGGTCCTCAATTTTCCTTCTGTGTTTATCATGAAAAAAGACGTGAAAATCTGTGACCTTTAGGAGTTTCATTTCATATCTTGGTACAGTCCTTATCACAATAGAGGTGCTGTTGGACTAATTAGAATGCATAAAATCAGATAAATCTCTAGGTCCTGACCAGATATATCTAAGAGCACTGCACGAGGCGAGAGAAGACAGTTCAGGGGCCAAGGACCCGAAAGACTGGGCAGTAGAAAATGGTGTGCCGTCATCCAGAAGGGCTGAAAATAAGTGCCTGGGAAATATAGACCAGTAAGCTTCACGTCTGTTTCCGGAAAACGCTTGAGAATGTTCAGCGATATAAGATATGCCTGCATTTGGAAAGACAGAGTTTGACATGGTGCAGTCAACATAGCTTTGTGAGTGGCACATCATATCTGAAAAATGTTGATAGAGTTTTTTGAGGAAGTGACCAGGATGTTTGACGAGGGCAGGGTGGTGGACATAATCTGTATGGATTTCAGTAAGGCCTTTGATAAGGTTCCACATGGCAGGCCACTCTAGAAGGTTAGATCGCATGGACTCCAAGGTAAACTGGCAAATTGGCAACACAATTGGCTTGACGTTATGAAGCAAATGGCTATGGTGGAGGTATACTTGTCCAACTGGAAGCCTGTGACCAGTGGAGTGCCTCAGAGGTCGATACTGAGCCCATTGCTGTTTGTTATCTATATCAATGGTTTGGACCAGAGTGCACAACGCAAGGTTAGTAAGTTTGCAGATGACACTAAATTAGGAGACATCATTTACAGTGAGGAACATTATCAGAAATTGCAGTAGTACCTTGACAAGCTGGGGAAGTGGGCTGAGAAATGGCAAATGGAGTTTAATATCGATAAGTGTGACGTCTTGAATTTTGGAAAGTCAAATCCAGGTAGGAGTTTAATGATGAATGAGAGGGCCTTAAGGCATGTAGTGGAACAAAAGGGCATTGGAGATCAGGTGCACCATTATCTGAAATTTGAGTCACAGATACACAGAACAGTGAAGAAGGCTGTTGGCACACTGGCCTACATCAGCACATTGAGTATAGAATTTGGGACGTTATGTTGCAGTTATACAGGACGTTGGTAAGGCCGCAGTTGGAGTATTGTGTTCAGTTTGGTTCATCTTGCTCTAGAAAGGATATTACTGAACTAGAAAGAATGTAGAATAAATTTACAAATATGTTTCCTTGGCTAAAGGCTCTAAGTTATAGTCAGAGGTTGGGCAGGTTAGAACTTAGAACGCTCTGCAGCGTTGGAAACTGAAGGGGTTCTTATAGAAGTGTAACTCTTATAAAATCATGGGAGGCGTGCATGGGGTGAATACTTCAATTTTTTCCCAAGGTTGGGGAATCGAGGAGTAGAGGACATCCATTAATGTTTGGAAAGGGAAAAAAAAGGAACTTGAGGGGCATTTTTTTTTTACATAGAGTGTGGTACGCAAATGGACTGTGCTGTCAGTGGAACTGATTGAGGTCGGGACAATAACAACATTGAGAAGGCATTTGGACATATACACAGATAGGAAAGGATTAGAAGGATACAGAACAAGGGAAGGGAAATGGACTGTGTGGATGGACATTTTGGTTGGTATTGACCAGCTGGGCCAAATGGCCAGTCATACTGGCAGTCTCGTGCAGTATGACTGAAAATGAGTGTGTTTTGGAGTGGAACCGGGGGCAGCGAAAGAGAAAAAATGCAATGGAACGATATGCTCACAGTATTCAGAATGCTGTAATGAAGACATTTCGATATGTCATGCAACACGAGGCAGGAGTTTGAAGAATTATGAGTGAAACGGATATTGCTGTGAGTTAACACGATGGAGAGTTTTGGATGAGCATGTGTTGTGCAGCTTCGTAACTGGGATTGAGGACAGTAGAGTCTTCGCCTCACAGGGCTGGATCTAACAAAAAAAAACTGTCTTAATGACATTTTCATTGAGTGTGACAGAGAGGTTGTCTGCACGAGGCCGAGCTAGTTTCCTGGTGCTATCTTACCAAACTCATCTCATCACCTACCCACCCCACCCCATGATGTCCATCTCATTCAAAGTCAGCCCGATTCTCCCACCTATCATGACTGGAGGTAATCAAAGTCACCCGGATGCCCCTGGATATTGGGTGATCCCTGACACTGGTGCCATCTTTAAAAGGTCAATGGGCACACGGTTGCACTTTTCGCCAACCATGGCAGCTAAGGGGAAATTACACCACGGTTTGTCGACAGGAGCACGGATGTCCTAGTGGATGGGCTCGTACAAAAGGGGACCATTCTCTTCCCAGGGGGATCACACTACCAGACTTAAAGAGCCTGGTCTGAGCTCGCCACCCACCCCAGTGCAGTATCTGCAGTCTGAAGAAATGATAGCAAAACAGGACAAGCATCAATAACCTTCCCCACTCTGTCAAGATAATGGTCACCATATTTTCTCTGCTCCCTCACATTCACTGTGTATCTGTTATAGCACCGGCTGTGTACAAGGCTCATGCTCCACCACTCTCATTATTTCATACAGCACCTTCCCTCTCCTTCTCTCTTGCCTTTCTAATGCCACCCCCCCCCACATATTTATCCAATATTCTGAAGAATGCCAATTATGGAATGTTCCAGTTAATGTTCCACCTTATTCCCAGTTTCAGGAAAGCGGCTATGCCCCGGTGTGTAACACGTAAGAGGATGGAGTAGAGATGTACGTTTTTCAAATCACACACGATTAAGATCCATCATCCGGATTCAGTACTTCAAATATGCTCCAACATTCAATACTTTCGGGGGTGATCTGATGGTTTTCACAGCTCCATGTTACAGGAACTTTTAGTCATTCAACCCCCAGGTCCCTGTTACCGAACAGATGATTCTCAGACACTTATCACCCCGGGTTTCTTCTTGCATGTGTTCAGAAGGCATTTCCCATGGGGACGGACACTCCTTACCCATATATTTCTTTTGCTTTATAAATTCATGCAACAGTCAGCATGCTTTCCACAGACCAATCAAAACCATGCACTTATTTTATGATTATGCAGGTTTGTGAAGGTTTGTAGCTCAGGTTGAGGTTTAGGGTGAAGGTTTGCTCGCTGAGCAGTAGGTTTGATATCCAGACGTTTCATTACCTGGCTAGGTAACATCATCAGTGGCGACCTCCGAGTGAAGTGAAGCGGTTGTCTCCTGCTTTCTATTTATATCTTTCTCCTGGATGGGGTTCCTGGGGTTTGTGGTGATGTCATTTCCTGTTCGTTTTCTGAGGGGTTGGTAGATGGCATCTATGTGTTTGATTATGGCGTTGTGGTTGGAGTGCCAGGCCTCTAGCAATTCTCTGGCATGTCTGTGCTTATACTGTCCCAGGATAGATATATTGCCCCAGTCGATGGTGGGTTTTTTTCACCCGTGTGCAGGGCTACGAGGGATAGAGGTTCATGCCTTTTTGTGGCTATTTGGTGTTCATGTATCCTGGTGGCTAACCTTCTCTTCCTGTTTGTCCTGCGTAGTGTTTGTGGCAGTCCTTGCATGGAATTTTGAAGATGACATTGGTTTTGTCCATGGGATGTACTGGGTCTTTTAAGTTTGTTAGTTTTTGTTTGAGAGTGATATTGGGTTTGTGTGCTACTATGATTCCGAGGGGGTTTAGTAGTCTGGCTGTCATTTCTGAAACTTCTTTGATGTATGTTGAGGTGGTTAGGGTTTCTGGCTGTGTTATGGTTATCAATATCCAATCAGAATTCGTCATTCTGGTTATTTTACTTGTCTCACGTTGTTGTATTCAGCGAAACACAGCTTCCAAACACTTGTCTCATTCCAAAATGCAATTTCTAACAGAGAATATTTTTATCTCAAATATACCTTTTTCCTTGTAATGAAAATTTCTCTTGCCCTTTGTCTGTGAATGATTCTGTGTGTAACAGATAACAGTCTCCCCCTCAGTTGGCTGGATGATTGGTTTGTGATGCAGAGGGAGGCCACCAGCGCAGGTTCAATTCCCCACTCTGACAGAGGTTACCATGAAGGGGATGCTCTCTCAACCTCACCCCATCACTCGTGTGGTGACCTTCAACGTAAACCACCATGAGAGGTCTCTCTAATGAGAGTTATTTGGGACTCAAATCTATCAATGTTAGCATTTTAATTTTTTAACAAAATTTTTTATTGAAAATATATTTTTATTATTTTATTAAACTATTAACAAAACAACTCAAATAACTGAACAAAATTACACCCACGTGCATGTACATATAAAATAAGTTAAAGTCGCTAAATGGACAGAAGAAAAACAAAAATAAACAATAAATAATAAATAAATAATACGGCTCAGCATAACAAAGTGATAGCTCTCGTTCTTCGAGAGCATTAACTGATATACATTCATACGTTCATAATTCCTAATATGTGATTCATTAGATAATATCGTCATGGTTATATAAAAGCACTTTTTAGAGTGGCAGATAAGCTTGTATCGCGGTAATCTAAAAAGGGTTGCCATACTTTATGCAAATCTCTGCTATTCCGGAGCACCATACTGGTGAGAATGTCCAAATGGATATTCTCCATGACGAGTTAACAACGACGTAACAGACCCGGGGTTTTTTCAGACATCCAACACCACAGAATATTTTTGCTAGCACAGGAAGTATGAGGGAGATACTAAACAAGTACTGTGCATCAGTATTTACTGTGGAAAAGGATATGGAATATACAAAAGGAAGGAAATAGATGGTGACATTTTGCAAAATGTCCATATTACAGAGGAGATCGTGCTGGATGTCTTGAAACGGGTATAGGTGGATAAATCCCCAGGACCTGATCAGGTCTACCCTAGAGCTCTGTGGGAAGCTACAGAAGTGATTGCTGGGCCTCTTGCTGAGATATGTTACCATCGATAGTCGCAGGTGAGGTGCCGGAAGACTGGAGGTTGGCTCACATTGTTCCATTGTTTAAGAAGGGTGTTAAGAACAAGCCAGGGAACTGTAAACTAGTGAGTCTGACGTTGGTGGTGGGCAAGTTGTCGGAGAGAATCTTGAACGACAGGATGTGCATGTATTTGGAAAGGCAAGGACTGATTCGGGATAGTCAACATGGCTTTGTGCATGAGAAATCATGTCTCACAAACTTGATTGAGTTTTTTGAAGAAATAACAAAGAGGATGGATGAGGGCAGAGGAGTAGATGTGATCTATATGGACTTCAGTAAGGGTTTTGATAAGGTTCCCCATGGGAGACTGAATGGCATTGTTAGATCTCGTGGAATATAGGGAGAACTAGCTATTTGGATACAGAACTGGCTCAAAGGTAAAATACCTTTTACCTTGGTGGTGGAGGGTTGTTTTTCAGACTGGAGGCCTGTGACCTGTGCAGTGCCACAAGGATCGGTGCTGGATTCACTATCTTTTGTCATTGACATAAATGAGTTGGATGCGAGCATAAGAGATACAACTAGTAAGTTTGCAGATGACGCCAAAATTGGAGGTGTGGTGGAGAACGAAGTGGGTCACCCCAGATTGATCAAATGGCCAATGGGCTGAGAAGTGGCAGATGGAGTTAAATTCAGATAAATGCGAGATGTTGCGTTTTGGGAAAGCAAATCTTAGCAGGACTTATACAATTAATGGTAAGGTACTAGGGAGTGCTGCTGAACAAAGATACCTGGGAGTGCAGGTTTATAGCTCCTTAAAAGTGGAGTCGCAGGTAGATAGAATAGTGAAGAAGGCTTTTTACATGCTTCCCTCTATTGGTCAAAGTACTGAGTACAGGAGTTGTAAGATCACGTTGCGGCTGTACAGGACACTGGTTAGGCCACTGTTGGAATATTGCGCGCAATTATGTTCTCCTTCCTATCGGAAAGATGTTGTGAAACTTGAAAGGGTTCAGAAAAGATTTCAAGGATGTTGCTAGGATTGGAGGATTTGCGCTGTAGAGAGAGGCTGAACAGACTGGGGCTGTTTTCCCTGGAGCGTCGGAGGCTGAGGGATGATATTATAGATGTTTACAAAATTATGAGGGGCATAGATATGGTAAGTAGGTAAAGTCTTTTCCCTAGGGTCAGGGTGTCACGAACGAGAGGGTATGGGTTTAGGGTAAGGGGGTAAATATATAATTGCGAACTACGGGGCAACTATTTCACACAGAGAGTAGTACTTGTATGGAATGAGCTGGCAGGTGATGTCGGGGAGGCTGAAACAAGTGTAACATTTAAGAGGCATTTGGATGGGTAAATGAATAAGAAAGGTTTGGAGGGTTATTGGCCAGATGCTGGCAGGTGGGACGAGGTTTGTTTGGGATATGTTGTCGGCATGGATGGGTTAGACCGAAGGGTCTGTTTCCATGCTGTACATCTCTATGACTCTATGATTCTATGACTTATATTAATCTCTGTTTTTTGGTGCACCATGCTGGTTAGAAAGTCCAAAGGAATATTCTCCATGATGAGCATACAAAGCCCCAACAGACCCGCGGAGTCTTCCGACATCCAACACAACAGAATATTTTTCCTAGCACAGAAAGTAAGGACATATATCTCCCCCATGTGCATTTGTGTAAGATAATCTTGGCAGGCCCAGGAAAAGAGAAACCGTGTTCACCTCCAATTCGGTCCCCATGACCCACTCTACCACACCTAACGAAGTGCTCCAATATATGCAAAGCCTGCAGCACAACCACATGAAACGAGTAAGAGTGCCTGTAGTCATTCTGCATTTAGGACATGCTGAAGATAATCCCACTTTGAATTTTGAGAGAAAATCGTGGGTCAGATAAAACCTATGAAGTACTTTCAACTGTATGGAATGTGTCCTATTACAGATCAAAATCCTTTGAGCATTTCCACAAATAACCTCCCATGTCTCCGAAAAGATATAAACCCCCAACCCTCTTGCACAGACGTCACAAAGTTGCACAGTCTTGTCTGAGGGGACACTCTCCAACAAATGTTAAAGGGTACTGACAGAGAGTGCATTCTTTACAATAATCACCTGCTTTTCTGTATCGGATCTATAAGTGTCTGTTAAAATTGTGTTTTTTAAGCAAATTTCTAATCTGGAAAAAAACCAGAAGAGGTCTATACTAGGTAGTCCATACTTACGAGCTATTTGTGAAAATGATATCATTGTTTCTCCCTCAAGTAACATGTCGTGGCTCAGTGGTTCGCACTGCTGATTCATAGCACCTTGGTCACGTGTTTTGTTCCAGCCTTGGGTGATGGCTGTGTAGAGTTAATATATTCTCAACTGTGTCTGTGTGGGTTTTCTCCCACAGTCACAACCATGTGCATGTTAGATGAATTGGTCATTGCTCAATCGCTCATAGTGTTCAAAGATGTCTAGGTTTGGGCATTAGTCAGTGAAAGTATAGAATGGAAGCGGAATGGGTTTGGATGGCTACTCTTCAGAGGGTCGAGGTGAACTTGCTGGGCCCAAGCGCTTGTATCCACACTGTAGGGATTCTACTAATTCTAAATTACTCAAGCAAGGCACACCACTGGCTGCTCACAGTTTAAACCTGGAATCCAGTATGCCCGGTTGACAACCGGTATGCCAATTATAGGGATAAGAAACATGGGTTTGGCTGCATTGCCCTCAAACTGACGCATTGTCCTTCAAGTTTTAACAGTACTGATGATCATTAATTTATGACAATACTCCATACATGTTGTCATTTTATTTAAGAACAACAGACCAAAAAGGGTTCACTTTGTCTGAGAGGGCTCAAGTCGAGCCATATTGATGCTGAGTCCTCAGCGGCACAGGCACTAACATACGATGAAAAATCTTTATTGCTTGCTGTTAATCGGGGAGATCTACCACCCCCTCCCACCCCCCCGGCCCACAATCTGTGGGACAGATGGAATTTTGTTAGCTTGATAAAGGATCGCTTATATTGCCAAATAAAAGAGCTAAACAAGCCATTACGTTTCCTAAATATCTGTCTGGCAAACATCAAAGGAAGCATTCACACAGTTATAGCAAATAAAGAAGGACATTCATTTTAATAACAGCTATCCGACCTAGCCAGGATATTGGAAATGCCTCCCATCTTTGAAGGTCTTTTTTCATTTTGTCAAACAAATGGACATAGTTCACGTGAAATAAATTATCAAAGACAGATGTAATGAATGTACTGAAATAGGGAACCCAACCCCGTGACCATTTAAAAAGAAACGAGGATTTGCCCTCAGTATCAGGTATTTCCCTAAGATCTACCATAGGCATGGCCTCCAACTTTGTAAAATTAATCTTATTGCCCGGAAAGGCAACAAGCGAATTAATGCATTGCATTACATGAACTACCAAAATTGCGGGATTTGACAAAAAAAACATACGACCCTCATCTGCATACAATGTAATCTTACGTGACTTCTATCCCATTTCTGGGGCAGATATGTTGGCATCCCATGGATGGCCTCCGTCAGTGACTCAATCACCAACGTAAACAACAATGTCGAAAGCGGTCATCCTTGTCGGCTGTCTGGAGAAATATTAATATTACTGATTAGTGAGAACCGCAGCCAGAGGATCGTGGTAAAGGGCCCTCACCCACTTGATATGCCTAGACCATACCGTTCTAATGTACAGAAAAGATCCAGCCACTCAACCCAAGCAAATGCCTTCTCTCATCTAAAGAAATCAAAAATCCCTGGACAGATTAATGTTGACAATCTTGGATCATATTGAGTAAATTCTTAACATTGTAGGAATATCTGCGGCCCTTTATAAAGCCGGTTTGGTCCTGTTTAGCAACGGAAGACAGCAAAGATTCCAGCCTGATTGTACGGGTCTCAGG
>NC_057716.1:113893143-113902306 GCF_004010195.1 Chiloscyllium plagiosum
CATTTATCATTCAACGATGGAAACCCTCCACTGGAATAAGTAGAATCCATGGAGATTGGCATTGATCACAGTCACTGTCTAAAGACTGGGAGATTGAGCAAAGGCTATGACAACAGACGAATGGGCACCGCAGACTGGAGACAGACAGACAGGACTGTTCTCTCCCAATTGTGGAACACTTTAGTGGTCCAGGACCTTCATCCTTGGACCTACGGGTGACAAACCTCCAAGGCGGACTTCAGGACAGGCAGCAGTGAAAAATGGCCGCGCAGAAGCTGACAGCTAATTTCGGTACCCAAAGGGAGGGTCTCAACCGGGACCTTGGGTTCATGTCACATTACAGGTGACCACCATTGCACTATACACACCCAGACACTCCTACTCACACACACACAAACACAGTCACACAAACACAGGCACTCTTATACATACACATACACAGGGACACACATGTACACAGACACGCATACAGACACTCACACAGATCCTTACAGACACACACACTCCCACACCCACACGGGCATCCTCTCAGAGACTTAAGACACTCTGTACATCAGTACACACACACATATCCATTCTCTCTCACACTCACCACACCCCAATCCAGACCGACACAGACACACACAAACAGACAAAGACCCACATGCACACATATATTTTGTGGGGTGAATTTGTACTTGCAGAGTTTTATTGTACTACACTCAAAAACTGCATGAATTCATGTAAAACTCTGTTATTTCACTTTTCAGATTTGAATCAATCTAAACATAATGGCATAGACAGAGAACACAGGGGGCTAACACCTTCAACATAGTGTCCAGCTAACACTCATTGTTACTGCTAACTTGAGAATGCAACTTTAAAAAAAAGGTTTTGTGATTTACACATGAAAGAAGTGAAACGATCATGGTATTGGAACAGATGAAAGACTCAACAGACAATCAAAGTATTTTTCAATGTATAATTTCAGTTGCATCTCACTGTACATTTTTGCTATAAATTCTGTGCCTTAGAAGTGTGTCCTCCACTATCACCTGATGAAGGACCAGTGCTCCGAAAGCTAGTGTGCTTCTAATTAAACCTGTTGGACTATAAACTGGTGTTGTGTGATTTTTAACTTTGTACACCCCAGTCCAATACCGGCATCTTCAACTCATGACTGAGCAAACAGGCTCAATTAACCAGTTCCACACATCACTTTTCATAACACTATAACAGGGAACATTTACTGGGTTTGGATGGAATGAATGAGGGTTGCTGAGGGATGGACCATAAATTTTTCAATATTTTTAATCTTTTGTTTAGTTGTATATGAGAGTATTAACAGGACACTGCAGGGGTCTATATGGGTTCCACTCTGTTTATGAAAGGTGGCAGTTATAAAATAATAGATCGGTTGCATACAAAAGTCGGGTGGGCAAGTTTCTAGATATCTTAACCCAAAGTATAATACTTATTGACCAGTGTGAGGCTACTCCTGGTTTTCAGTGCCCTGTTATCAAATCCTTTCATAACGTTCAGTCAGAGAATTGAGACTGATGGTCAGCAACAGGCCGAAGCAATTCAGTCCCTATGGGCCTCTTACAGAGGGATACAAGAAGGCCATTGAGCCTATATTAGCCTGTTCATACTTGAAAAGGTGGAAATAATACCAACATTATTTAAGAAAGTAAGGAAAAAAACAGGTAACCAAAGATTGGTGAGCCTGACGTCAATGGTAACTAATTTGTTGGAGGGGATTTTCAGGGAAAGGATGCATTTGGAAAGACAAGGACTGAAGAAGGCTTTGTACATTGGAGATCACGTCTCACTGACTCAGTGCAATTTTTCGAGGAAGTGATGAAGCTGATTAATGAAGGCAGGTCAGTGGATGTTGTTTTATGGAATTCAGTAAGAAAATCAAAATGTTCTACATGGTAGACTGCTTAACAAATTTAGACTGCCTGCCCACCTTGAAGGAGATGTGTCGCTGAAGCTGTATGAGGTGTTACTGAGAGGGCACCTGGAGTACATTGTGTTGTTTGTGTTTCTGTATTTGGGAAGGAATAGACCTCCATCAGATACAGTTTAACGGCTGCTCCTAATCCACAAGTTGCTGTGTCATTTAATGTCTCGGGTCTGTTACATAAGTACACGAGGAGGCCATTCAGCCTTTCCAGTCTATAACAGAGGTCCACGAGGAGCCCATTTAGCCTCTCGACCCTGTTCCAGAGGGGCAGGAAGTGTTTCTTTAACTTTCAAGTCTGTTACGCGTAAGTATTAGTTTAAATTAGTTTTGGAATAGGAAAGACCTGATGTAAACATTAAAGTTCTAATTTTGAACAAGAACAATTTTGAAAGTGTTAGGCGAGCCCTGTGACAGCTTGGTTGGAATACCCTATTCACAGGTAAAGGGATGATTGGGAAGTGCAAGGCCATCAAAAGCTCGTTTCAGAGAGTCGAGAGTCAACGTTTTCCCATTAGTGATAGGGGCAAGGCTGGTGAGTGCAGGCAGTGCTGCATGGCTAGATATATTGATGTTCTGGTCAAGGCAAGTAAGGAGGCATATGTCAGGTAAACAGAGCTGAGATCAAGTGAATCCCGAGAGGAATATAAGTGCAGTAAGTGTACAGTCAATGGGGAAATCGGGTTAGAAAAAATGTGGCCATGAGATGACTTTAGAAATAGGGTTAACGAGGCATTGAAGAAATTCTACACATTCATTAATGGCAAAAGATTAACTAGGGAGAGAATGGTGCACCTTAAAGATCAGTAAGGCTACCTATTATGGAAATACAGGAGATTGGAGGGTTACAAAACAAGTATTTCTCCTCAGTACTTAATGTGGAGGCGGTTACAAGAACGAGAGAATGAAGAAATATATCGTGATACCTTGAAACGTGTCTACATTACAAGGAGATGTTGAACATTTTAAAACACATAACGGTGAACAAATCCCTGGGACCTGGTCAGTAGTATCCCAGATATTTGTGGGAAGCTACGAAAGAGATTGCTCAGCATTTTGCTGATATATTTGTAACATTGGTTTCCACAGCTGAGGTGTCAAAAGACTGGAGGGCTGCTAACGTAGTGTCATTATTTAAGAAAGTAAGGAGAAAAAACGGGTAACTATAGATCAGTGAGCCTGACGTAAAGGGTACCTAAATTGTTGGAGGGGATTTTGTGGGAAAGGATGTATATGCATTTGGAAAGACAAGGACAGAAGAGTGCTTTGTACATTGGAGATCACGTCTCACTGACTCGATGGAATTTTTTTAAGGAAGTGATGAAGATGATTGATGAAGGCAGGACAGTGGATGTTGTCTTTATGGAATTCATTAAGAAAACCAAAATGTTCTACATGGTAGATTGGTTAACAAGGTTAGACTACCTGGAATCCAGGGAGAGCTCGCCATTTAGATCCAAAATTTTCTTGAATATTGGAGACTTGGAGACCTGTGACCAGTGGCGTGCCACAAAGATCAATAGTGAGTCCACTGCCTTTTGTCACTTACACAAATCATTTGTATTTGAGTATATGAAGTATGGTCAGTAAGTTTGTAGATAATACCAAATTTGGTGGTGTACTCGACAGTGAAGAATGATCTCTCAGACTATAATGGGACTTTGCTTAGGTGAGCTGAGGAGTGGAAGATGGAGTTTATTTTAGTTAAATATGAAGTGTTGCATTTTGGCATGACAAATCAAGGCCAGAAATGTAGGTAGGACCCTGTCGAAAGCTGCCAATCAAGGAGAACTCCATAGACATTATCGAATCCCTGCACTGAGGAAAGAGCCTATTCGGTCCATCGATGCCAAACCGAACCGCTAAACAGCATCCCATTGGACAAATCCCTGCCCTATCCCTCTGAGTCTGCATTTTCCAGGGCGAATCCATCTCGCCTACACATCCCTGGGTACTTTACGCAATTTAGCATGGCCAATCTACCCTTATCTGTATGTCTTTATACTGTCAGAGCAAAACATAACATCTGGAGGAAACTAATGCAGACACGGGGAGAATGTGCAAACTCCACACAGGCAGTCATTCGAGGATGGAATTAAACGCAGATCGCTGTGCTCTGAAGCAGCAATGCTAGTCACTGAGCTACTGTGTCACCTTGTGGTGCAGGTTCTCCGTTCATTTAAAGTGCTATCACAGGTAGACAGCGCAGTGAAGAAGGCTCTTGGTGACCTTCCCTTTATTGGTCCGTTCTTTGAGTCGAAACGTTTCGATGACATGTTGCATTTGTACAGGACATTGGTTTGGCTACTTTTGTAATATTGCCTTTAATTCTGGTCACCCTGCTGTCGGAATGATGAGTGCAGAAGAGATTTAAAAGAATGTTGCAGGTGTTGGTGGGTTAGAGTTACAGGGAGAGTTTGAATAGGCTGGGATTATTTTCAAGTGTTGAGGCTGAGAGGTGACCTTAAAGACGTTAATAAAATCATGAGGGGCATAGATAAGGCAAACAGTCAATGTCTTTTAGCAAGGATTGGCAAGTCCAAAATTAGTTTAAGATGAGAGGGGAAAGATTTAAATGGGGACATTTTCACACAGAGACTGCTGTATGTATGGATTGAACAGCCAAAAGGGGTAGTGGAGGCAGGTAGAGTTACACCATTTAAAAGGCATTTGGAAAGATTCATGCATGGCAAGTGTTTAGAGGGAGATGGGCCAAGTGCTGGCAAGGGGGAAGAGATTTATTTAGGATATTTGGTCGGTATGGACGATCAGTCCGAAAGGTCTTTTTCCGTGCTGTACATCTCTGAGACTCTATTGCCTCTTGAGTGTATAACACAGGAACAGCAGGAGGCTATTCAAGCTCTGAATTCTGTCAGTCAGCTTGTTTGCTCAATTGCTGAGAGGAAAATGCATTAATATATCATTGCGATTTTGATAATGTTTTGCAGAAACAGGAGAAAGGCGTTTAGTCAAGAGCATCTGTAAGGAATGTGAAGAGGCCATTCAGTCCCTCAAATCCATTCCACAGGAGCAGCAGGTGAGCACAGAGCTATTAAAGTCTGTTACACATGAACAGGATGAGGACATATATTTTCACAAACCTTGGATCAGGAGGTAGTCACTCAGCTGCTCAAGATTGGGACACAGGAACAGGAGGCAGTCATTCAACTGCTTGATACTGGGATACAGGGATAAGAAGGATTCACTCAGTTTTCGAAACTGGGGCACAGGGAAATCTGGAGGTTCGTGAGGCCCGAGAATCCTGTTACACAAGGACAGCAGGAGGTGACTCACTCCCCACCAGTATGGGACACTAGTAAAGAAGGGGAGTTTGGAACAAACAGAAGTATATGAATAAATTGCATTAGTGGTCAATTCAATCCTGCCTCAACATTCACGAAGACTACGGCTGATCTGATGGTGATTCCCTCATTCTATTTTATGGAGATTGTCCTCTCTGCAGCCTATGCTCCATTTGTTGGTCATGTTGCAGACTCAGATGCTGTAACATCAGTCACCATCACTCACCAGAGGGATGAGTCAGGATTTGAAGAGTCCAATCACAAGAATTAAACACAAAATAAAGGCATTGCCAGATGTTTAATTCTCTCACATTCGCATCCAACTCATATAACCAGCCCATCCATTACATATTCAGGATGGAGCACTGTGTAGGTGCAGCTCGTGTACAGCTCTATGCAACCCAGCAATGTCCAGAGTGAAACTCTGTGCAGCCCACACCAATGCTTGATCAATAATCCTGGGCTAAATGTCCAGCGTGGGGAGCTGTGCAGTCCACACTGGTTCATTCATATATAAACACAGGCTGTTGCATTGTTCGGTAACACTGTGTTAGATAACTCCCAGTGTGGAGAAACATGTAACCAATGCTGAAAGTGACAGGATGTGCAGTTCCCAACCACTTACAGCTCCATATCTCCACCGTGCCTTGACAACGGATGCTGCGAATGTGAAAGTCATGGCGAGGAAGAGATGTAAATGGAAACAATTTAAATACCAGTAGTTCTGATTAAGGCGAGTATCAAACTAATATTTAAAGATGAAAAACTGAGATAATATCCAATGAGGATTTTGTGAATGGTGAAACAAGTAAGAAGGGGTGGGAGTGGTAATGGTACAGTACTTGCACAATAAGCCTTCAAATAATCAATGGGAATGAGAAGAACAAATATGCAGGGAGACTGGCGAGACTTGCAACAGCAATAGGGTTGTCAAAATAGCTGATTTTAATTATCCTAACATAGACTGGAACTTACAGAGGTTAAGAACTTGGATGGAACGTTATTTGTTAAGTGTGTTCGGGAAAGCTTCCACAAGCAGCATGTAGAGGGTCCTACTCGGGAAGGGACAAACTCAACCTACTGTTGGGAAATAGGGCAGGATAGGCGACGGAGGTAAAGTGGGGGAGCATTTTGGGAAAATTGACTAGAGCTGTATTAATTTAAAAATAGTTATGGTAGGGACAAAATTGATCCACAGATTCAAGTTCTAAATTGGGATAAGGCATGCTTTGTTGAAATTAGACAGAGGATTGCAGAGGTTGATAGGAGTAGTTTGTTTCCAGGTAAAAGGATCCCGGGCAAGTGGGCGGGCTTCAAAAGTGAGATAGCTCGAGGTCAAGGTTTATATGTTCCTGTGAGGATGAAGGGAAATTGAGGTTGGAAGAGAGAACCCTGGATGGCAAGAGATATTGAGGCTCTGACCAGCAAAAAAGGAGGCGTGGCTCACGTACAGGCAGCTGTGATCAAGGGAATCCCTGGAGGTACACAGGGGATGCAGGAGTTTACTGAACAAGGAAATCAGCAGGGCGAAAGTGGGGTATGAGACAGCCTTGGCTGAGCAGAATAGGGTGAATCCAAATTCAGTACAGTAAAGAAAAAGAATAACTAGAGAGAGAATACGACGCCTTAAAATCCAAAATAGGCATGAATGTGTAAAACCTCAAGAGATGGCTGAGGTCCTCAATTTTCCTTCTGTGTTTATCATGAAGAAAGACATGAAGACCTGTGACCTTTGGAAGGTTCATTGTCATATCTTTGTACAGTCCATATCATAGTAGAGTTGCTGTTGGACATATTAGAATGCATAAAGTCAGATAAATCTCTTGGTCCTGACCAGATATATCTAAGAGCACTGCAAGAGGCGAGAGTAGACCGTTCGGGGCCAAGGACCTGGAAGTCTGAGCAGTAGAAAATGTTGTGCCCTCATTCAGAAGGGCTGCAAATAAATGCCTGGGAAATATAGACCAGTCAGCTTCACATCTGTTTCCGGAAACCGCTTGAGAATGTTCCGAGATATAAGATATGCATGCATTTGGAAAGACAGAGTTTGACATGGAGCAGTCAACATAGCTTTGTGCGTGGCAGATCATACCTTAAAAATTTTGATAGAGTGTTTTGAGGTAGGTGACCAGGAAGTTTGACGAGGGCGGGGTGGTGGACATAATCTTTATGGATTTCAGTAAGGCCTTTGGTAAGGTTCCACATGGCAGGCCGCTCTGGTATGTTAGATCGCATGGACTCCAAGGTAAACTGGCAAATTGGCAACACAATGGCATGACGTTATGAAGCAAATGGCTATGGTGGAGGTATGCTTGTCTGACTGGAGGCCTGTGACCAGTGGAGTGCCTCAGTGTTCGATCCTGGGCCCATTGCTGTTTGTTATCTATATCAATGATTTGGACCAGAGTGCACAACGCAAAGTTAGTAAGTTTGCAGATGACACTAAAGTAGGAGACATCGTTTGCAGTGAGGAACATTATCAGAAAATGCCGCAGTACCTTGACCAGCTGGGGAAGTGGGCTGAGAAATGGCAAATGGAGTTTAATACAGATAAGTGTGACGTCTTGCATTTTGTAAAGTCAAATCCATGTAGGCGTTTAATGATGAATGAGAGGGCCTTAAGGAGTGTAGTGGAACAAAATGACGTTGGAGATTAGGTGCACGGTTGTCTAAAATTTGAGTCACAGATACACAGGACAGTGAAAACGGCTGTTGGCACACTGGCCTTCATCAATGCATTGAGTGTAGAAGTTGGGACGTTATGTTGCAGTTGTACAGGATGTTGGTAAGACTGCAGTTGGAGTATTGTGTTCAGTATTGTTCACCTTGCTCTAGAAAGGATATTATTGAACTAGAAAGAATGTAGAATAAATTTACAAATATGTTTCCTTGGCTAAAGGCTCTAAGTTATAGGCAGAGGTTGGACAGGTTAGAACTTATTTCTCTATAACGTTGGAAACCGAGGGTTTTTTTTTATAGAAGTGTAGCTGTTATAAAATCATGAGAGGCGTGCATGGGTTGAATACTTCAATTTTTTTCCCAAGGTTGGGGAATCGAGGAGTAGAGGACATCCATTAATGTTTGGAAAGGGAAAAAAATAAAAAGGAACCTGAGGGGCATTTTTTTACACAGTGTGGTACGCATACTGACTGAGTTGTGAGTGGAACTGATTGAGGTGGGTACAATAACAACATTGAAAAGGCATTTGAACAAATACACAGATAGGAAAGGATTAGAAGGATACAGAACAAGGGCAGGGGAATGGGGTGAGTCTGGATGGACATTTTGGTTGGCATGGACCAGCTAGGCCAAATGGTGACCTCCAAGTGAAGCGACGCTGTTGTCTCCTGCTTTCTATTTATATCTTTCTCCTGGATGGGGTTCCTGGGGTTTGTGGTGATGTCATTTCCTGTTCGTTTTCTGAGGGGTTGATAGATGGCATCTAGATCTTTGGGTTTGATTATGGCGTTGTGGTTGGAGTGCCAGGCCTCTAGCAATTCTCTGGCATGTCTTTGCTTAGACTGTCCCAGGATAGACGTATTGCCCCAGTCGAAATGGTATTTTTTTTCACCCGTGTGCAGGGCTACGAGGGAGAGAGGGTCTTGTCTTTTTGTGGCTAGCTGGTCTTCGTGTATCCTGGTGGCTAACTTTCTTCCTGTTTGTCCTATGTAGTGTTTGTGGCAGTCCTTGCATGGAATTTTGTAGATGACGTTGGGTTTGTCCATGCGTTATACTGGGTATTTTAAGTATGTTAGCTTTTCTTTGAGAGTCTTGGTGGGTTTGTGTGTACTAGGATTTCCGAGGGGTCTTAGTAGTCTGGCTGTCATTTCTGAAACTTCTTTGATGTATGGTAAGGTGGTTAGGGTTTCTGGCTGTGTTTGGTCTGCTTGTCGTGGTTTGTTCTTGAGGAATCTGC
>NC_057716.1:113902451-113916065 GCF_004010195.1 Chiloscyllium plagiosum
AGGGCTACGAGGGAGAGAGGGTCATGTCTTTTTGTGGCTAGCTGGTCTTCGTGTATCCTGGTGGCTAACTTTCTTCCTGTTTGTCCTATGTAGTGTTTGTGGCAGTCCTTGCATGGAATTTTGTAGATGACGTTGGGTTTGTCCATGCGTTATACTGGGTCTTTTAAGTATGTTAGCTTTTCTTTGAGAGTCTTGGTGGGTTTGTGTGCTACTAGGATTCCGAGGGGACTTAGTAGTCTGTCATTTCTGAAACTTCTTTGATATATGCTAAGATGGTTAGGGTTTCTGGCTGTGTTATGGTTATCGATATCCAATCAGAAATTGTCATTCTGGTTATTTTACTTGTCTCACCTTATTGTATTGAGCGAAAGACAGCTTCCAAACACTTGTCTCATTATAAAATACAATTTCTAACAGAGAACATTTTTATCTCAAATATACCTTTTTCCTTGTCATTAAAATTTCTCTTGCCCTTTGTCTGTGAATGATTCTGTGTGTAACAGTTACACAATCTCCCCCTCAGTTGGCTGGATGGTTGGTTTGTGATGCAGAGGGAGGCCACCAGCGCAGATTCAATTCCCCACACTGATAGAGGTTACCATGAAGGGTATGCTCTCTCAACCTCACCCCATCACCCGTGTGGTGACCTTCAATATAAACCACCATGAGTGGTCTCTCTAATGAGAGTTATTTGGGACTCTAATCTATCAATGCTAGCATTTTAATTTTTTAACAAAGGATTTTATTGAAAATATATTTTTATTATTTTATTAAACCAATAACAAAACAACTCTAACAACTGAACAAAATTGCACTCACGTGCATGTACATACAAAATAAGTTAAAGTCGCTAAACGGACAGAAGAAAAACAAAAATAAACAATAAATAATAAATAAATAATACGGCTCAGCATAACAAAGTGATAGCTCTCGTTCTTCGAGAGCATTAACTGATACACATTCATACGTTCATAATTCTTCACATGTGATTCATTAGACAATGTCGTCATGGCTATATAAAAGCCCTTTTAGAGTGGCAGATAAGCCTATATCGCTGTAATCTAAAAAGGGTTGCCATATTTTATGCAAATCTCTGCTATTTCGGTGCACCATTCTGGTGAGAAAGTCCAAAGGGATATTCACCATGACGAGTTTACAACGACGCAACAGACTCGGGGTTTTTCAGACATCCAACACCACAGAATATTTTTCCTAGCACAGGAAGTATGGGGGAGATACTAAACATGCATTGTGCATCATTATTTACTGTGGAGAAGAATATGGAAGATATGAAAGGAAGGAAATAGATGGAGACATTTTGCAAAATGTCCATATTACAGAGGAGGTAGTTCTGGATGTCTTGAAACGGGTAAAGGTGGATAAATCCCTAGGACATGATCAGGTCTACCCCAGATCTCTGTGGGAAGCTAGAGAAGTGATTGCTGGGCCTCTTGCTGAGATATTTGTTCCATCGATAGTCACAGGTGAGGTTACAACTGGAGGTTGGCTAACATTGCGCCATTGTTTAAGAAGGGTGAATATTTTTTCCCCCATGTGCATCTGTGTAAGATAATCTGGGCAGACCCAGGAAAAGATAAACCGGGTTCACCTCCAATTCGGTCCCCAAGACCCACTCTACCACACCTAACACAGAGGTCCTATATATACAAAGCCTGCAGCAGGACCACATGCAGCGAGTAAGAGTGCCTGTAGTCATTCTGCATTTAGGACATGCTGAAGATAATCCCACTTTGAATTTTGAGCGAAAATCGTGGGTCAGATAGAACCTATGAAGAACTTTCAACTATATGGAATGGGTCATATTACAGATCAAAATCCTTTGAGCATTTCCACAAATATCTTCCCATGTCTCCGAAAAGATCTAAACACCAAATCTCTCGCACAGACGTCACGAAGCTGCACGGTCTTGTCTGAGGGGACAATCTCCAATAAATGTTAAAGGGTACTGACAGATAGTGCATTCTTTACAATAATCACCTTCTTCTCTGTATCAGATCTATAAATGTCTGTTAAAATTGTGTTTTTAAATCAAATCTCTAATAAAAAAACAAAATAGGTCTCTACTAGGTAGTCCATACTTACGAGTTATTTGTTAAAATGATATCATTGTTTCTCCCTCAAGTAAAATGTCGTGGCTCAGTGGTTTGCACTGCTGACTCACAGCACCAGGATCGCGTGTTTGGTTCCAGCCTTGGGTGACTGGCTGTGTGGAGTTATTATATTCTCAACCGTGTCTGTGTGGGTTTCCTCCCCCAGTCCAAAGATGTGCAGGTTAGATGAATTGGCCATTGAAAAATCACACATCGTGTTCAGGGATGTGTAGGTTTGGGCATTAGTCAGAGTAAAAATAGAATGGGAGGGGAATGGGTCTGGATGGCTACTCTTCAGAGGGTCGAGGTGGACTTGCTGGACCCAAGGGCTTGCATCCACACTGTAGGGATTCTACTAATTCTAAATTACTCAAGCAAGGTACCCCCTCGCTGCCCACAGTTTACACCTGGAATCCAGTATCCCCGGCTGACAACGCGGTATACCAATTATAGGGGAAAGAAACATGGTTTTGGCTGTATTGCCCTCGATCTGACGCATTGTCCTTCAAGCTTTAACAATATTGATAATCATTATGACAATTCTCCATTAATGTTGTCATTTTATCTAAGAACAACAGACCAATAAGTGTTCACTTTGTCTGAGAGGGCTCAATGTCTAGCCGTATTCATGCCGAGTTCATTTTATCTAAGAACAACAGACAATTGTTCATTTTGTCTAAGAGGGCTCAATATCCAGCCGTATTGATGCCGAGTCCTCAGCGGCCCAGGCACTAACATACGATGAAAAAAAACTTTATTGATTGCTATTAATCGGGGAGATCTACCACCCCCCCGCATTCCCCTCCGCCCCCCCCCCGCCACACACACACACAATCTGTGGAGCATTTGGAATTTTGTTAGCTTGATAAAGAATCGCTTATAGTGCCAAATAAAAGAGCTAATCAAGCCATTATGTTTCCTAAATATCTGTCTGGGAAACATCAAAGGAAGCATTCACACGGGGTATAGCAAATGAAGAAGGACATTCATTTTAACAACAGTTATCCGACCTAGCCGGGATGTTGGAAATGCCTCCCATCTTTGAAGGTCTTGTTTAATTTTGACAAACAAATGGACATAGTTCACATTAAATAAATAATCAAAGACAGATGTAATGAACATACTGAAATAGGGAAACCATCCCCGTGACCCTTTAAAAGGAAAACAGGATTTGGCCTCAGTATCCGGTATTTCCCTAAGACCTCCCACAGGCATGGCCTCCAACTTTGTAAAATTAATATTATTGCCCGGAAAGGCAACAAGCGAATTAATGCATTGCATCACGTGAACTACCGAAATTGTGGGATTTGACAAAAACTTAAGACCCTCATCTACATGCAATGTAATCTCACGTGACTTCTATTCCACTTCTGGGGCAGATGTGTTGGTATCCCTACGGATGGCCTCCGCAGTGGCTCAATCCCCAACGTAAACAACAATGGCGAAAGGTGTCAACCTTGTCGGCTGCCTGGAGAAATATTAATATTACAGATTAGTGAGAACCGCAGCCAGAGGATCACGGTAAAGGACCCTCACCCACTTGATGAAATCTTTGCGTAGACCAAACCGTTCTAATGTACAGAAGAGATCCGACCACTCTCCCAATCAAATGCCTTCTCTCATCTAAAGAAATCAATAATCCCGGGACAGATTGTTGTTGACACTCTTGGATCATATTGAGTAAATTCTTAACATTGTAGGAAGATCTGTGGCCCTTTATAAAGCCTATTTAGTCCTCTTTAGCAACAGAAGGCAGCAAAGTTTCCAGCCTGATTGTACGGGTCTCAGGCAGGATTTTGAAACTAACATTTAAAAGTGAAAATTGAGGGGAAGAAGCACAATCTTCCATGGTCTTCCTTTCTTCAGCATCAGAGAAATGAGCCTCTCTTAAGGATGGAGGGAGGGGTTCCTGACTGTATGAGTGACAGAACATGTTAAATATCAGTCCTGACAATAGGTTTATAAATTATTGATAAAATTCACGATGAAAACCGTCAGGAACGTGCGCCTTTACATTCTGAAGCTGCTTCACACCCTCCTGTGCTGACAATGGTGCATTAAGACACAACACTTCTTCAGGGATTACTCCTGGAAGACCCAGGTTCTTGAAAAACTATTCAATCTTAATACATCTATACTCAAAATGTTCAATCTGAAATAATTCGAAGAAAAATCTCGGACAGGAGGCATTAATAATTTTTGAATTGAAGAAAAGACCCCAGTACCTTCCCTAATTGAGGTAATGACTTGAGCGGACGCTCAACAGACTAAATAAGTACCCGGCTAATCACCGTGTTCAAACAGCCTTTGGTTTTCAAAAGTTGGTTGCTTCTTGGCTGTCTGTGTGAGCATGGAATTCACTGTAGACCGAAGCGTTGTGATCCTCTGCAGCTTATCCCCTGAGGGTCTCGGGGAATGGGTCTGGGTGGGCTGCACTTCAGCTGGTCGGTGTGGACCTGTTGGGCCGACGGGCCTGCTTCTACACTGTACGTAATCTAATCTAAATAAACAATGAACTAACTAGTCTTCAGAATAGAGGGATATCTTGAATCTTTTACATTGCCTTTAATCTTAATCACTAAGAATACTTCTTCATGGTCAGATGCCACCGAATCTAAGATTGTGGCATGGATGGGGAAGATATCAACCCTCGTGTGGCATTTGTGCGGGTTAGCAAGGAAAATAAAATCCCGACTTGTTATGTGGACCTGCCTCCAGACATCCATACTCTAGTTCTGCACACAAATCCATTAATTGCTTACATTATAACGAGGATATTGGGGCAACTTTGGATATTCTGACCACCGTAGGGTCCATAAGACAGTTAAAATTTTAATGTGCCACGATGCAAGATAACTGAATTGGGAAAATGCATCGACCAGGAATTTAAAAGGGTGCGCCGGGGGGGCGGGGGGCGGGAGGGGGGGGGAGGGGGAGGGGGCAATAAACATTCAAAATACTGTATTATTTACCATGGTTCAAGGCTTTGGGGATTATGAGCCTTCTGTGAGTGTCAAGCACTCACAGAAGGACGATTCTTTTTATCCATTATGGCTTCTCCCCTACTCATCGTATTAAAAGACGAGAAATAAACCCGATCAAACCCGACATGCTGTAATGTCAAATGTTCCTTGTCATCAAGGTGCATCTCCTGCAATAGGACAACATCCAACCTCTCTTTTTAAGACTAGAAAGTATTTTATTCCTCTTTTCTGGCCAATGGCTCTCCTAATGTTCCAGGTACACCATTTAAGCACATCATTATCCAAAACACACTGTAGCATCATTTGAACTCGAGTGAGGAAGAACTTGAATTACTGATCATAAATAAAGAAAGTCTCATAGAGCTTAAAAACTACACAAACTAAGGCTACTACAACTGCCAACTCTCAAAACTTTCGAAAACTAAGCATTTTAAGTAAATGGCTGGGATGGAGTGGATTAGGGAACCACTTTGCCCGTGCTGTGATGCAGAGCCCAACAAAGCAGACCTTCCAGTTCGCCACCATCTTGGATTTCCCCTTAACATTTTATCGATATTATCATTTCATTTTGCATTGTATTCCTGGATGTTCTGGAGCAGTGAGATTTTGTACCACTGTCAGTATTTCCCCAACACTGCACATTCCTGCCATTCCCGATAATCCTGGACTCCGTTATTATTTAAGAAACTTCTGTCTGTGCCTCAAACACATTCAATATCTCTGCCTCCCACGATCTGCAGGGAAGAGAGCTCGAAATGCTCTCACCACCGAGAAAACAAAAAAAAACTTCTGTGTGAGAGATTATATTTGCCTCCTTACTTGAGAAAGGATAAAATTAAGTTGGAAGCAGTTCGGAGATGTTTCACTTCATGTATTCCAGGGATGAGGGTCTTCTATTATGAAGGCTTTAACAGGTTACTCTTGGAATGAGAGATGATCTTATTGAAACATACAAAACCTGGAGGAGAGTGATCAGATAGATACCCACTGGGTGTTTGTATCGTCCAAACTTCATGTTGTTTTTTTACAGAATCTCTACAGTGTGGAAGCAGGATATTCCGTCCATCAAGTCCACATTGACCCTCGGAACAGTATGCCCCCCGTCCCGGACCTGCCCCCCTACTCTTTCCATGACTAAACTATCTAACCTACACATCCCTGGGCACTATGGGCAATTTAGCATGGTCAATTCGCTCTAAGCTGCACATCTTTGGACTGTGGGAGGAAACCACACAGGCATGGGAAGAATGTTCAAAATCCACACAGAGGGTTGCCCGAGGTTGGAATTTACGCAGCTACTTGGTGATGAGAGGTAGCAGTGCTAACCACAGATCCACCATGCGCATCCGTTAGTGCATTTAGTAACTTGTGGCTGACTAAAGAAATCTGCCTGACTTGTTTCTGTCACTGAACCTGACTCAATCTGTGAACTTTATCATCGGCCATATCACCAACCTGGTTACATTTAAAATTTAGTGTGAGCAGTGGATGAATGGGACGAGAAAAGGAAACAGTGACACCTTCCAACCTCCGTCAGAGCAGGAATTAGGAGAAATTCACAAAGTGGGATTTCAGTCAAGTGGGAATTCTCTTTCCCAGAAGGTTGAGATGACTGGATCTTTATATCATACCGAAGCTGGCTTTGTCTGATTTTCCATGGACCATCAGGGATCATGGTGCATGGAAAGAAAAGTGCAGCTGGGATCACAATGAGATGATCCATGACCTTATTTACTGGTGGAGTAGTGTAAAAGGGCCGAATGGCCCACTTGTGTCCCTCAGCGCTATGTTCTGATGTTCCATTCAGCCCTCGGACATGCTAAACAGGGGCAGATCGAGACCACTCCGATGGTTAGGTGTAGTTTTGGAAATGCACTTTGAAAATCCAAGCTGGGTCAGGAGGTGACTACCACTCCCACCCCTCTATCCCTGTTTCCAGGCTTTCCCTCTCAGTAACTTCTGCTCCAGATGTGGGTCATGTTGCAGTCCCTACATACGCTAGGAATACAGCCACATACCCCACCCAGGGTTTAAATATCAAATCCTCTGCTCTCCCTGAATGCAATAGTGTACAACACGATTTCCATCAAAATAACCAACAGTGACACCTTCCAACCTCCGTCAGAGCAGGAATTAGGAGAAATTCACAAAGTGGGATTTCAGTCAAGTGGGAATTCTCTTTCCCAGAAGTTTGAGATGACTGGATCTTTATATCATACCAAAGCTGGCTTTGTCTGATTTTCCATGGACCATCAGGGATCATGGTGCATGGAAAGAAAAGTGCAGCTGGGATCACAATGAGATGATCCATGACCTTATTTACTGGTGGAGTAGAGTAAAAGGGCCGAATGGCCCACTTGTGTCCCTCAGCGCTATGTTCTGATGTTCCATTCAGCCCTCGGACATGCTAAACAGGGGCAGATCGAGACCACTCCAATGGTTAGGTGTAGTTTTGGAAATGCACTTTGAAAATCCAAGCTGGGTCAGGAGGTGACCACCACTCCCACCCCTCAATCCCTGTTTCCAGGCTTTCCCTCTCAGTAACTTCTGCTCCAGATGTGGGTCATGTTGCAGTCCCTACATACGCTAGGAATACAGCCACATACCCCACCCAGGGTTAAAATATCAAATCCTCTGCTCTCCCTGAATACAATAGTGTACAACACGATTTCCATCAAAATAACCCGTTTCTTTCCAAATGCATAATATGTGAAATTAATAAACAGGAACAGTAGTTCAATCGGCACCTCAAGCTAACCGTGTCATTTAATAAGAACATGGCTGATCTACTCCAGTGCTCAATCCACTTTCTTCCCGACTCCTTGTATCCCTCCACACCTCTCTGCGTTAGGGAATGCCAGACATTCACTACCTTCGGAGAGAAGACATTACTCTGCATCTCAGATTGAAATCGATGTTCCATATTCGGTATCTATATCCTCGAGTTCGATACTTTGCTCAAGAATGGAAACAACTTCTCAACATTTACCTTCTCCAACCCCTTCTGTGTCTTGTACGTTTCAGCATTATGACTCCTCATTCATTTAAACCCCAATGAATAATCGCCTCACTATTTTAGAGATTCTCAATAACTCAACCCTTTCATCCCAGGAAACTGCCTAACGTACCAACCAAGTTACTTGCTGCATCAGCATGCTGACTTTATGTTTCATACACAGGAAGACTCTAATGTATTTTACTATTCCTTTTGTGGACGTCCTCTCCCTTAAATAACAGCCTGCCTTTTGATCCTCAGTGTTATCCTCAAACTCGGATGTATATTGCACTCAGCTCCCTCCTTCAGGCTGTCAGCATAAATTGCAAATAACTGATGCCATCAGACTGCTATTTGTGGTACTCCAGCAGATAAACCTTTATCATAAAGATCCATTAATCCTCACTCTCCGATTTCTGCGTTAACTAATCATGATGCAATTTTAATACAGTATCCAACATCCTGGAGCTTCTGTTTTGTGTAAGAACGTTTAATTTGAAATAACTTGTGGAAAATCTCTGGAAAGCCTCCTGTCTACCAGATCGCCTTTATGAAGTCCGCTTGTTACATTCTCAGATATCTCCAGAAATACTTTGCATGATTTTACAGGGCAAAGTATAATTCCCTTTCACAAACCCACTCTGACACTTCGTGAAGCTTTTCTAAATGTCTATGCTGGCCAAGATTTCCAAATTAAGCTCGTCCCATTTGATTTAATTTGGCAGATAGGCCTCGAAATGTTTCCCTTTCATATGTTTGTACAAATAAGTTTTAAACGTTGTAGCTCTCCTTGCATCTCCCACTCTTCCTCTGGAAGCTCATTCCATACCCACACCACCCTTAGCTGACACTTCATCCCTTTTAAATCTACCCTCTTTCACCTTAAACCTATTTCCTCTATGTTTGGATTCCCCTATCCTGTGGAAAAGACCTTGGATATTTACCCTATCCATACCTCTCATGGTTTTATAAGTTTGTATAATGTCACATCTCAACATTCTACACTCCATCTGATACTAACTTCAAGAACAAGCGTTTAAAGATAAGCACTGCAAAATTGAAGCAATATTAAAAATGACAGGTAACCAACACTCAGCCCAAACGTCATGCTGTGATTTGTCTTTCTCCATGTTACAATACTAAGGCAGCATGAAACGCTTAGTAGTGCCAATAAGAAGTCAAGCACCTGAATTCCTTAGTCTAAAGGGGGTGATGATCACGACAGTGAAAATGTAGCTGTGGCCAGATTTATATAATAAATCTTGTGCTACTGAGACTTTATAAAGCTCTGGTTAGGCCCAATTTGGAGTAATGTGCCCAGTGTTTTGCCAGGGAATAATTACAATCGGACCAATTGCCACGCTCTCAGTCCCATCACGATAGTCAAATTGGTTGGGGTTATTTTTGATAGAGCTGTCACACAGCACAGGAAATAATCGGTTCAGCGTGGTTTCCGATAGGCCCGCATGTGGAGATGGTGCTGTTGTGGAATTGTCATTGGACTGCTAATCCAGACCAGGATAATTCTCTGGTAACTGGTGCAAGTTAAAAACAATTAATAAAATATCGAGATCTAATACCTGCTGTCAGTAATAGTGACCTTGTGTTCAATGTCGATTATAGACGTTGATCTCCTTCCCCAGAGTACTTTCAGGAAGTGAATCTCCCGTGCTTTCCTGGTCTGGCCTAAAAGTGACTCCAGATACACATGTGATACACTCTTCAATGGTCTCTGAAACGGGCAAGCAAGGCACTCAATTGTATCAAACTGCTCCGAAGTCTTAAAGGATAAACCCGGAGAGAACAGCCGGCACCAGCCTCGTTATCAGTAAAGGGAACGGGAAACACAACCCTGTCGACCCTGCAGAGACCTCCTTCCTAACAGCTGAGGGCTTGTGACAACATTTACAGAGCTTTCCCACACACTGCACAGAAGCATCGGGAAAGGAATACGTCATACAACTCATTGAGCTTTCCCTATTCTCGTTCCTGGCCGAACATCTCCTCAACCCAGTTTTCCCCATACAATATTCATATCCCTTCACATGTTTAAACATTGTGAAACATAAAATGAGAACTGCTGTAGTCCATTCAGCCCATCAGTTTTGCACCTCCATTCTATGTACAGGCAGTTCACCGATAACACGTGTTGATTAAATACAATTCGGCTGCAATGCAATTCATGAACCATTTTCTATAAAGTGAACTGGCGTTCACTGTGACGCAATTCCTTGTCGGGCACCAGCTGAACAGCAAATCCTGCCTCAGAAACACTCTGTCGACAAAAGGTACACTCAATGTGTTCAGCAAAAACAGGAATGCAATCGAATCTGCAGGCCTTGAAACTGAGCCTGAAACTGGGAATTGTAGTCTATATTTTAAAAGAACTTTATTTCAAACTGTGGGGAGAACCTTGGAGAGAACTGGAATTCGGCATCGGCATCACATGGTCAGTCAGCCCCCACGCGCTTTCTGGTGAAGATTCTGGTGAAATGTACAGTGCACCAGTGAGTGACTGTCGTGTGAAAGTGTTACATTTACAGCACTGTTCCATTACGACATGTAATTTGAAGATTTATTTAGACTGTCCTATTGTGTGTTAGATCAAATTTAATTGTTGGTTTTTACTGATTTTTTTTGGAGTTCGCCACTTACCCTCTTTTTCCCATAGATCCCATTATTAATATTGCACGATTTATACAACACAATGTTGCACAGGAACATAGTTATTGCATTATTGGAGAACAACCTGGAATGATAGCTGATTTTATATCATCACACCATACTCCTGCTCTCTCCCTATCCCTTTAGTTTCCAGAAATCCTTATTCATATTCAGCCCCTTGACTTCCATAGCCTGATGTTGGAGAGAGTACCCCTGGTTGGCCAGTTTCCGAGTGCAGGCATTTATTCTCATCTCAATGCAAAGTGGCCTGGCTGTACCTAATATTGTGGCCCCTTGTTTTAGACGTCCCAGACAGCGGAATTACCATCCCTGCTTCTAATCTGTCTCGCCCTGTCAGAGTGTTATATATTTCACTGAGGTTTCCACTAATTTTCCTAAACCCCTTTGAATACAGGTCCAGTTGCCCCAAACCCTGCTCCCACAACAAGTCTGTCATCCCAGAGATCAGTCTGGTCATCCTTTACTGCTCTCCCACAATGTCAGGTTTGTCATCTATTAGGAAAAGAGACCAAAACTGCACGCAGTACTGATAATGTTCGAGATGGGGTCTCACCAAGGCCCTGTACAGCTGCAGTAAGATACATTTACTCCTGTACTCAAATCCCCCTGAAATGAAGGTGAATACAGCATTTATCTTCCTTCCTGCTTTCTGCTCCTGCAATATTGCATTAAGTGATTGGTGCACATGGAGATCCAGATTCCTTTCAAAGGTACAGTTCCCCACCTGCTGGGCCTACATGCAATGGTCAGCGTGCCAATGCCATTCCCAGTATTGACTTCTGTCTTCAGAGCTCAATGCCACACATGGACTCGAAGGGCTACGCAGAATTAAACAAAAATGCAGCTTAAGTTCATTTATAGTGCAACATTTTTCAACCTCTCCTTTTTCAAATGAGAGGCTGCCAGTCCATTGTTCCCATCAAAGTACACAACATCTCATCTCCCCCATTACTCTCCACCTGCCACGTATTTGCTCAGTCACTCCACTTGTCTCAATCACATTGGAACTTTTTTTGCATCCTCCTCATCCACTCACAAGCTGACATCGTTTAGTGCTTTCAGCAGACTTGGGAATATTGCATTTGCGCCCCTCACCCAAAGATATGATGTGTATTGGGAATAGCTGGAGCCCAAGACACGATCCTTACAATATCCTCCAAGCCTTCCTTTTAAAATAAAGCATTGTTTTATTCCTACTCACTGTTTCCTGCCAGCTATCCCATTCTAAATCAATGACCATATATTAGCCCGAGTCCAATAGGATTCGAATTTGCACAATAGGCTTGGGGCTTTATCAAAACTCTTTCTGAGATTCCGCTCGTATGGCATTGATACCTCCTACATAATTTTACTAAAAGCCACGTTCTGAAATATGATTCCCATTTCATAAATCTCTGTTGACTTTGTCTATGCCCATTAATTTCAGTCCAATACTTTCTCGAACCTGTTTAGTTGCTATTTTCATTCTATTCCCATTTTCTCACAAGATTAAAGTTCCCTAGTATTGCTAGGAAATTTTCTGTTTTGTTTCGTTTTCTTCTGTGAAGGCATACCTAAAATATTTGCTCCATAGTTCTGCTATTTCCCGGTCGTCAATTATCTGGTATCAAACTGTAAGAAATCTGCAACTTTTTTCTCTTAATTTTGCCATTGACATATTTCCAGAAAATATTACAAGTTCTCTCTTATCAACTTTGTTAAGATAATCTTCAGAAACCCATCAATTCCTACCTTAAGCTACTCAATGATTGACTTTCCACAGCCATACAATCACAGAAGCACAGACTCTGTACTACCAGAAATACAGCGCAGTCTACATACGGCCCATTTTCCGACACAAGATCTTCGCCGTGAATCTTAAAGCATTTGAAGTGCACAATCGTGTCGTTTCTAATGGTTTGAGGTTAGCATGACAACTCCACTCTCAAGAAGTGCATTCCAGACCCCAATACGCTCTGGTTGAAAACCAATTCTCAAATCTTCACTAAACCGCAAATCCTTCACTTTTAAAGTGTGGCCCTTTGAGTAACAGCAACAGCTGCTGTCTATCCACCCTGTCCATGTACATCGTAATCCTATCCTTCTGAATCATAGACCTCTCAGCCTTCTCTCCTCCAAACTAAATAACCTGAGTTTATCCAGCCTCTCTCCATAGCTGATATGCTCCATCCCAGGGAACATCTCTGCACCCCCTGCACTACAATCACATCCTTCCTGTAATGTTGTTCCCAGATCTACACACAGTATTCCATCTTGCCCTCACCAAAGTTCCGCATAGTTCTTATAATCTATGCCTTGAATAATAAAGGCTATGTTTACATTCCCCTAGCCTTTCCCAGTCACATTCAGCAATGTCTGGAAAAGCACCCTCTGAGCTTTCTAGTGTGCTGCCATTCATTGAGTACTCCCCTGACTGGTTCCTTCTTCCAAAGTGCATCACCTCATAGTTACCAGGGTTACATTCAATCTGCCATTGATCCACCCATTTGACCATTCCATCAGTTTCTACCTGTAGCATACGGCCTTTCTCCTCACTGCCAACCACCCGGCCAATCTTTGTATCAAATACAAACGTATTTATTAAACACCCCACCCCTCGTCCATATACACAGCTGCATCATTTATGAATACCACAAATAATAAGGATAAAAATCTCTCAACATCAGTTACATCACGTGGTTGTGCACGTTGATGAAGAAGCAGCGTTTCGAAAGCTCGTGCTGCCGAATAAACCTGTTAGACTATGGTCTAGTGTATGGCTATTTTTAGATTTGTCCACCGCAGCCCAACACTAGCACCTCCAAATCACAAATAATAAGGGACCCAGCACTGATGCCCG
>NC_057716.1:113916253-113932143 GCF_004010195.1 Chiloscyllium plagiosum
AAGACATTTAGCATCCCAGCCTCCACTGCATTCTGCGGCAATGAATTCCACAGGCCCATCACTCTCTGGCTGAAGAAATGTCTCCGCATTTCTGTTCTGAATTTACCCCCTCTAATTCTAAGGCTGTGTTCACGGGTCCTAGTCTCCTCGCCTAACGGAAACAATTTCCTAGCATCCACCCTCTCCAAGCCATGTACTATCTTGTAAGTTTCTATTTGATATCCCCTTAATCTTCTAAACTCCAATGAATATAATCCAAGTATCCTCAGCCGTTCCTCATATGTTAGACCTACCATTCCAGGGATCATCCGTGTGAATCTCCGCTGGACATGCTCCAGTGCCAGTATGTCCTTCCTGAGGTGCGGGGACCAAAACTGGACACAATACTCCAAATGGAGCCTAACCAGAGCTCTATAATGTCTCAGTAGTACAACAGTGCTTTTATATTCCAACCCTCTTGAGATAGATTAGATTACTTACAGTGTGGAAACAGGCCCTTCGGCCAAACAAGTCCACACCGACCCGCCCAAGCGCAACCCACCCATTCCCCTACATTTACCCCTTTACCTAACACTACGGGCAATTTAGCATGGCCAATTAACCTGACCTGCACATCTTTGGACTGTGGGAGGAAACCCACACAGACACGGGGAGAATGTGCAAACTCCACACAGTCAGTCGCCTGAGTCGGGAATTAAACCCAGATCTCTGGCGCTGTGAGGCAGTAGTGCTAACCACTGTGCCACCGTGCGGCCAATAACTGACAACATTGCATTCGCTTTCTTAATCACGGACACAAACTGCATGTTTACCTTTAGAGAATCCTCAACTAGCACTCCCAGATCCCTCTGTACTTTGGCTTTATGAATTTTCGCGCCGTTTAGAAAGTAGTCCATGCTTTCTTCTTTATTTCTTTTGTCCTGCCTTGTCCCTGTGTTAGTAAGTCCCCTCCACGTGCAGAATTTCCTCCTTATTGCAGTCTTCAATGGTCTGTCCTTATCCTACCATTATTTGCCTTACATGTGGATTAGACAGCCTCATAAACATCCTGTTAATTTCCAACTTATCGTATGTTTTGTGAGTTTTATAAAGTTCACAGTGACCCACCGCTGATTCATTGAAACGCTAGAGAACATAGGCCTTGTTTCCTCGTCACGCAATCTTGCCATCTGAGGGATTTATCTGGATAATGTCCATTACACTTCCTCTGTGGTCAGTATATTCTTTCTTAGGTGTGGTCATCAAAACTGTTCTCATTACTCCAGGTACAGTCTCATCAACACTCTGTGAAACTGCTTCAACATGTCTTTACATCTATATTCTGACTCCCTTCAAGGAAGGCAAATCAAACTTGAACTTACCACTTACATATATTCCTCCAAATACCCTTCACATCATTGCATTTTCGAACACACTGTTAATTAATGTGCATTTATCTACATCAGCTTCCAGACTCTGCAGAATGTATAGGAATATAAAACGCAGTCATCGACAATGCAATCAATACTGCTATTTGTGATTTATTTCTGAAGATTTTGGTATGAAATACATCTGGTTTGTCAAGCTTAGCAATGTTCAATCCAGCTGCATGTACAATATTGCCTTGTTACTGATTTTATGTCTTTACTTCCACAAGTCCTATATGATCACTTCATATTTGTGGGTGATTTTCTGGATCTTACTCCATTAAGACAGATGTAAAGTAACTGGTCATTTGCTTTGCCATTTCCCTGTTAACCACCATAAACTCGTCTCTCCCGATTGCAAATTTCCACATTTGACTATGTTTTCTTTTCTTTTGAAAAATAGATCATAGATTTTTGCAGTCTTTCTGTTACTGTATATTTGCATGCATGTTCGCTTTTTGATTTCCTGATCAGTTTCATGGCCCTCCTTTTCTGGATTGCAATTTTCCGAGAATTCTTAGGATTCCACAACGTCTGGAATTCTTCTGAAGTCGCTTCCTGTGATTCATATATTCTTTAATTTTTTATGTTAATTATCATTGAGTCACTTAATCACTCTTTGGTGTTTTCACCTGAAATAAGTAGACATATCTTTCAGACTATGCAGTATTTCTATAAATCTCCTGGTCCTGACCAGATATATTCAGGAACACAGCAGGAGGACAGAGAAGTAATAGTGGGGGCCCTGGTTGGTACTTTTGTATCATCAGTAGCCAACGGGTGAGGTCCCAGAGGACTGGAGGGCAGTGAATGCTGTGCCCTTATTCAAGAAGAGCTACAAAGAAAAACTGGGACCTATAGACCAGTAAACCTGACATCTATAGTAGGTCAGTTTCTTGAGAAAATTCTGAGAGAGAAGATATACATGTATTTGGAAATGCAGGGTGTGATTATGAGCAGTCAGCACGTCTTTGTGCATGGGGGATTAGGGCTCAAAAAGTTGTTTTTGTGTACTTTGGTGAAATGACCAGTAACTTTGACAAGGGCATGGTGGTATACGTAGTGTATATGGATTTCATTAAGGCCTTCAGGAAGGATCCACATGGTAGGCTGCTCTGGAATTTAGGTCATATGGAATTGAGGGGGAGCTGGCAAATCAGATCCAAAATTTGCTTGATGGTAGGAAACATAGAGTAATAGTGGAAGGATGCTTGTCGGACTGAAGGCCTGTGATGAGTGGAATGTCTCAGGAGTCGGTTCTGGGACTATTACTGTTTGTTTTATGCATGCATATAGTATATATATATATATTTACATATTACACACATCTGTGATTTAGCTGAGAATGTACAGGCATGAATTATAAGTTTCAAGGTGACACTAAAATAAGCGGTATCATGGACAGTGAGGAAGATTATCAGAAATTTCAGAAATTACAGCAGTAGCTTGATCACGTGAGCAAGTGGGCCGAGAATGGCAAATGGAGTTTAATATATATAAGTGTCAGTTTTTGCATTTTAGAAAGTCAAATCAAGGTAGGAGATTCATGATGAATGGCGGGGGTCTTAAGGAGTGTATTAAGACAAAGGGACATTGGAATTCAGGTTCAAGGTTCTCTGAAAGTGGAGTCACAGGTAGATAGGGCAGTGAAAAAGGCATTTGGCACACTGGCCTTCATCAATCAGAGTAATGAGTATCGAAATTAGGGAGTTATGTAGCAGTCATACAGGATGCTGGTGAGGCAATACTGGTAGTGTTATGTTCAGTGTTGTTAACTTTGCTATAGGAAGGATGTTATGAAACTGGAAATAGTGCAGAAGAAATATACAAGATGATGCCCGGACTCAATGGTCTGAGTTATAGTGAGAGGTTGGGCAAGCTAGGAGTTTTTACTTTCGAGTGTATGAGACTGAGGGGGATCTGATAGAAATATATAAGATCATGGGAAGCATGGATAGAGTGAATGCACTCAGTCTTTTTTTCCACAGGATTGAGCAACCCACGGACCAGCGGGCATCAATTTAAGATCCGAGGGGAAAGAGTAAAAGGGAACCTGAGGGGCAATCTCTTTTACACACAGGGTGGTATGCACATGGAATGAGCTGCCAGCAGAGGTGCTTGAGGCGGGTACATTCACAAAATTTAAAATGCATTTGGACAAATACACAGATAGTAAAGAATAAGAAGGATATGGGGCAAGGGCAGGGAAATGGGGTTAATGTGAATGGACATTTTGTTTGGAATGGACCAGTTTGGGCTGAAGGGCCTTTCTCCGTGCTGTCGGACTCTATGACTCTCACAATCATTGCTTCGCCCATTGAATGTTATATTATACTTCCCCAATTCATTGGAGCGTACTCGAGCCTCTAGCCTCCGGGCTTCCATGATGTTTGACAAGAATGTTCAAACATTCGATATCGTATTCAGACGCCGTGTAAAAATGTAACATATTGATGTCCCTATTCCTCGAAATCTGCTTCAGAACAAGGTTATTAATTAGTCCTCCTGACCACACAACACCAAATCTGAAATAACCTGCTCTCTAGTTTGGTTCACAACATACTGTTCAACCTACCTAATACACACTTATGGAAGTTATCCTTCACAGCATCAGTAGTCACTTAGTTAATGTAGTTTCGGTGCAACTTGAGACCATCCATTATTACTGCAGCACCCACGATTATTTGTTACTCATTCACAGGATGAGGGCGTCGCTGGATAACTAGTATTTATTGTCCATGCCAGAGGGCAGTTAAGAGTTCGCAGCGTTGTCTTAAGTCTGGAGTCACTTGCAGGCCACACCAGGTAAGGCCAGCAGTATCCTTCCCTGGTGAACCAGATGCGTTTTTCCAACAATAGACAATGGATTCCTGGTCATCATAAACCCTTGATTCGAGATACATATTGAATTCAAATTCCACCATCTGCAATGTCAGGATTTGAATTCATGTCCCCAAAATATTACCTGGGTCTCTGGGTTAAGAGCCCAGCGATAATATCACTGTGTCATTGCTCGCCCTTGCATATACTTGCATACCTAGTTTCCAGAGCATATGATGTAAAGTATTTATGCGACAGATTTGGTTTTGATATAAAACACACTAATGTTTGCTTCACCTTGCTATTTGGAAGACCCACCCAAATCGATTCTGTGGGAAATGATGGAAAGGGTATGTGGCGTTGTTAGCGATAGATTTGGACAAGACGTTCAGGGAGACTCACCTCAACGCTGAGATGATCTGAAGAATTTGTCAGCAGTACAAGACAAACATCAATATTCTCCCCCCCCCCACCCCCTCACTTTGCCAGGAGAAGTGTCACCATATTCTCTCTCCTCCCTCGCACTCACTGTATATCTGTTATAACATCTACACCCCAACAAGGCTCACACTCTATCTCCAAATAAGGCTCCAGCACAACCACACTCACTGTTGATTTCAGCACCTTCCCTCCCCTACTTTTTTTGCCACTGACGCAATAGCCCCGCACACTAATACCACCTCATGGATACAATACTGTGGTCAGACTCCCTCCGGATACCTCACCCTTCCCCCTTCCCCTATACCAGCATTAACAGCAGGGACACCCACTCCCACCGTCACTCCGTCCCTCCTCTTCTCCCATTCCAGGAGAAACATCCTGGGATAGAACATAAAATGCCAAATGGGTGTTAGAGTGCCCTATATCCGTTCCCCCACCCTCGACCTCAACATGTGGGGAGGATCCTGGAAAGAGCCAGAGAGGACCAAGACACTTGTGTGGAGATTCTGAAACATCGGCGTCCCACCAAACAAGTAAGCAGCAATGTTCAGTAAAGAGCAATTCTCAATTTAAACTCGCTGGCATTTCCAATCTCATGTCTCTCACTTTTCAGACTTAGTTAAAAGCATTAATGAAAGACTAAAAATAAAAATAATGTTTATTCTCTACAGTAAAAATGTTAAAAAGAAAAAAATAAACGATATAAGTTCATTACGAAAAATCTAAACCATGACGTTCATTCAAAATTATGAGCAATCCTCTTAAATACTCGACATCATTTTTCTCACGAAATCTTCTTACGAGTGTTGGTATTCTAGCATCTGCTTCTTTAATTTCAAAGGAATATCGTGCCTGCTATCAGATGCTCATAGTAAATCTCCTCTCTGAACTTTTCGTAAACTGTCAATATATTTCCAAATACCTGGATGTTCCACATCAAGTTCGCATTGTCATCTCCTGTGGGCAGCTTCTGCATTATTGTTTGTTCTATCCTCATTGTTTAAAGTTCTTTCATATAAATTCCACATTCCAACTGGAAAAAGCGGTGAACGCCGACCATTTCCTCTGTGTAGTCTTCTACCTCCATAGTTATCCTCGAACCAGTCCAGCAGCGGCTGCAGTTCATCTGGAAGCGCATCAGTCAGATGTTCAATAGCGTCATGAATGTTTTCAATGTGAATAAATGCAAGGCCAATTATCATTTTAGCTCAGAAAGAAAACTCTGAGTCAATGTTATACTTATTCAAGGATCTTTTCAACATTTTTACTCAAGGGAATAAACATTATTTTTATTTTTATTGCTTTGATTAATGCTTTTATCGAAGCCTGAAAAGGAATAAATATGAGCTGCGCTGAAATAGTTCTGCGCCTAAATGTGTCTGCGGCAAAATGGGCTGCACCAAACAGGCCGCACCAAACAGAATGAAGTACTCAGTAAATTACACAGCACAGGGGGACGCCATATAACCATCCCAGGCTGTTATGCAGAAGCAGCGACGCCCTGGGTAGCTGTCAGGAAATACAGAGTACAGGTCATTACTCATTTTGTGTTTGGAAGTCTGTAACGAGTGGAATTCTTCAGTGATCTGTTGAGCTCATCAACAAATTACAATCTATTGGAATGAACCGGATGAAAGAGAAGGAGCTCAGTTTGCTCATGCACCAGGATAGTCATTCAATTAGATGTCAAATGGAGACAGGGCGTCTGCAATGGGATACAGACAGAGGGAGTGCAGAGCGTCTGCAATGGGATAGAGACAGGAGGAGGGCAGTGCGTCTACAATGGGATACAGACAGTGGAGAGAAGACTGTCTACAGTGGGATACAGACGGGGGAGGGAATAGTGTCTGCAAGGGGATACTGATGGGTGAGAGCAGAGCGTCTGCAATGGGATACAGACGAGGGAGGGGATTGCGTCTTCAATGGGATACAAACGAGGGAGGGCAGATTATCTGCAATGTAATACGGACAGGGGGAGAGCAGAGTGTCTGCAATGAGATACAGACGGGGAAGGGCAGAGCGAGGACAGTGCGTCTACAATTGGAATACAGACAGGGGAAGGGCAGACCGTCTGCAATTGGATACTGCTTGGTGAGGACAGAGCGTCTGCTATTGGATACAGACGGGGAGGGCAGAATGTCTACAGTGGGATGCAGATGGAAAAGGCAGAGAGTTGCAATGGGATACAGACAGCTGAGGGCAGTGCGTCTGCAATGAGATACAGACAGGGGAAGGCAAAGCGTCTGCAATGGCTTACAGACGGGGGAGGGCAGAGCCTTTGCAATGGGATACAGACAGGGGAGGACAGAGTGTCTGCAATGGGATACAGACAGGGGAGGACAGAGTGTCTGCAACGGGATACAGACTGGGGGAGGGCACAACAACAAGCAGATAGAGGATGGCTGTGCGCAAAGCTTCACAGAGAACAAAAAACAGTACAATATATATGTGATGGAAATTTTCTGTTTTGGGGAAAAGACAAAACAGCAGAAATTTATTTAAATCCAAGAAGAATGCAGAACTCAGGTGTTACAGAGGGATTTGTTTCTCTTAGTACATGAATCACATCAAATTAATCTGAAGATGTTGCAAGTGATTTGGAAGGTAAATGTAGTGATTCTGTTTCGTGCAAGGGGTGTTGGGTATGATCTTAGCGATGTTTTCTGCATCAGTACAGGGCATTGCTGACGGAGCGTCACTCCTTCATCAGGTTATAGTGGAGGTCTCAATCCTAAAAAAGAATGTATAGCATAAATTTGCAGTGCGATGTAACTAGGGATGTTTTATTGATCATATAAGATCTTGAGAAGAGTGCAGTTGTGAATACCGGATGGATATTTCTTCTTGTGTGGGTGAATAAAACTGGGGAAATACTTTAAGAATAAGTCAGGTTCAATGGAAAGGTCATTGAACGGAAAAACTGAAATGTGAATTTTGTTCCTACATGCTGACAAACAGGCTGAGCTTTTCCAGCAATTACTGTATATGTTTAAGAATATTCATTTTAACACAGATATTGTGAAGACATGAAACGCTTACTTTTACATTATGCAAGCACATATTAACACATCTTCAAAACATATGGACCATTTATTGTTAATGAATTGATTCTGCAACAACACGCTGACCTGGAGTGGAGAATGTGATGGAGTCATATAGTTCGGACAATGTTCAAGAAGAGCTCACAGAGTCCAGTGTGGGACTGATAACGTTACTGATTTAATTTACAGATGGAAAATGTAGTCCATCTGTGGAGAAACATTCTATTGCTCCCTTTCTGTTTCCCTGTCGCTCATCAGAGCAACGTGTGGGAGTGAAAAAAAGTCCAGTCAACTTTCCCACTAATGGAGGATTCCTCATGAGGATTCATTTTAATCAGCCAAATTCAACTGTTTCATGAAGAAATCCCATTGTCAGAAGGCTGTGCAAGCAGAATAACTACAGAAGTAATTGTCCGACTCGATCGTGAGGGGAACAACAGGAGATTCTGTGGCTGCAAATGGGAATCCGGAATGGTGTTTAGCCTCCCACATGCCAGGGACCAGAATGTCTCAGAGCGGCTGCAGAACGTTCTCACCGGGGGTGGGAATGGGGTGGGGGGTGGGGAGGAAGCAGCCAGAAGTCATTGGGCACATTGGTACAAAGGACATAGTGACACAGATAGAAATAGTGATGACATCCTGCAGAGTGATTGTAGAGAGCGAGGGAAAAGGATAAAAGACAAGACCATTACAGTGGGAATATCCAGTTTACTTCCCGTGCTCCGTGCTAATGAGGGTAAGAACTGGAGGATATGGCAGATGAACGAGTGGCTCAAGAATTGGTGCAAGGGGCAGATATTTTTGAATTACTGGGATATTTTGTGGGGCAAGGTGACGTGTTCAGGTAGGACGGGTTGTCCCTTAACTGGAAGGGGACCAATATCTTGGCAGGCAGCTTTGAAACTGCTGCAAGGGATGGTTTCAACTAGATTGGCTGGGATTGGGGAGGGGTGGGATCCTCAACGGCAGGGAGGCAAGTGCGAGGCTGGCAGGAGATACAGTATTCAGAAACAGCAAAATGAAGAGACAAGTCAGGCTAGGCAATGACAGGGAGCAAGGGATGCCTGTTCGATTAAATTGCAACTGTTTCAATGCAAGATGGCCGACAGGTAAGGCTAATGAACACAGAACATGGATCGGTACGTGGGACTGGGATATTATAGCCATTACATATACATAGCGAAGGGAGGGACCGCACTGAAAGCTTAATATGCCAGGGTCCAGGTACTTTATGCGGGACAGAGATGGTGGAAAGAGGGGATGGGGAGTTTATTTTTGATTACGGCGAATATCACAGCAGTGATCAGAGATAAAATAACTGATGGATCTTCCTGTGAGCATTTGTCTGGGGAGCTAAGAAATAAGGAGGGAATGGTAATAGTATTTGGATTAGGGGAACAAAAAGATGTAGACAGACTGGGGAGACTTGCAGGGCCAATAGGATTGCATTAGTAGGAGATTTTAATTTTCCTAACATGGACTGGGAATAACATAGAATTAAGGACGGAGATGGGGTGTATCTATTAAGTGTGTTCAGAATCGTTTCCTCAAGCAGTAAGTAGAGGGTGCAACTCGGGAAGGGGCGAAACTTGACCTATCCTAAGATCTAGGGCAGGACCGGTGACGGAGGTGACGGGGGGAGCACTCTGGGAACAGTGACCATAGTCATTTTAATTTTTAATTAGTTATGGAGAAGGACAAAACTGCTCCATATTTTCAAGTTCAAAATTGGGGCAAGGCGAACTTTGATGGAATTAGACAGGAGCTTGTAGGGGTTGGTTGGAGGAGTTTGTTTGCAGGGGAAGGGACCTCCCGCAAGTGGGAGGTCTTTAAAAGTGAAATGTCTACAGTTCAAGGTCTATATGTTCCGTGAGGGTAAAAGGCAAGGTTGTTAGGAAGAGGGAACCTCGGATGTCAGGAGATTTTGAGGCTTTGAACAGCAAAATGGAGGCGTGGCTCAGGTCCAGGCAGCTGGGATCGTGGGAATCCCTGGAGGTGTACAGGGGATACAGTAGTTTACTGAAGAAGGAATTCAGGAGGGCGAAAAGGGGACACAAGATAGCTTTGGCTGAGAAGATTAGGTTGAATGCAAAGAGGTTCTTCAAGTATATTAAAGTAAACAGAATAACTAAATGAGAATATGACCTCTCAAATTCCAAAGTGGACATGCATGTCTAGGACTGTAGGAGATTTGCGAGATTCTCAATGGATATGTCTCCTCTGTCTTTACCGTGGAGAAATACATGAAGACTTGGGAGGTTAACAAAGGTTGTGGTGTTATCTTGGGGTGAGTCAATATCACAGGAGAAGCTGTGTTGGATGCATTAGAATGTATGAAGGTGATAAATCTCCTGGTCCTTATCAGATGATCCAAGAACACTGCAAGAGGCTACAGAAGAAACTGGTTGATATTTTTACATCATCGTTAGCTACAGTTTCGGTTCCAGAATATTGGAGATTAGCAAATGTTGTGCCATTATTCAAGAAGGGAAGCATAGAAAAATCTGGAAACTAAAGGCCAGGAAACCTAACATCTATGGTAGGTAGGTTACTTGAGAAAACTCTGAGGGATGAGATATACATGCATTTGGAAATATAAGTTTTTTTTTTTAGGAATAGCCTTTTGGACAGATTCCCTACACTATGGAAACAGGCCATTTGGCCCAACAAGACCACACCGGCCCTCCATCCAGTACCCCAACCAGTCCCATTCCCCTACCCCGTATTTACCCCTGACGAATGCACATAACACTGTGGGTAACTGAGCATGGCCAATTCAACTGACCTATACATCTTTGGGTTGTGGAAGGAAAATGGAGCACCCAGAGGAAACACACACAAATACAGTGAGAATGTGCAAACTCCACACAGAGAGTCACCTGAAGCTGGAAGCAAACCCGGAACCATGGCACTATGAGGCAGCAATACTGGCTACTGAAACACCATGCCACCCTTGCTTTTTGCAACACAGTTCAATGACACAGGTACAAAATCTATTCTGCCCTTCACCCATGATGCACGTTCCAATATCACATACCATGGATACTTTATTCTCCACTGAAAATTTGATCTTATTATTTTTTATTAGTTTGTTATTATTAATTTTAATAATAATTATTATTAATAGTTGTTTTTAGACTGGAAAGATTGAATGGCTTTGTGAGTGCGAGATAATGCCTCTCAAATTTGTTTGAGTTCTTTGATGAAGTGACCAGGAATGTTGATGAGGATAGGGCGGTGGACATAGCCTGTATGGTTTTCAATAAGACCTTTGTCAAAATTACCATTGATAGGCTGGTCTGGAAGGTTAGAATCGCGTGGAATCCAGAGGGGGCTGGCAAAAGTGGACACACAATTGGCTTCATGGTCGTAAGCAGAGGGTAATAGTGGAAGGATGCTCTCGGACTGGAGGCCTGTGACACATGAAGTGCCTCAGGGGTCGCTGCTGGGCTCATTGCTGTTTGTTATCTATAACAATGATATTCTTGCGAATGTGCAAGGCATGATTAGGAAATTTCAAGATGACACTAAAATAGGTGATATCGTGGACAGTGAGGAAGTTGCAGCAGGACCTTGATCAAACTGGAGAAGTGGGCCGAGGAATATTTTGGCAACGTTAGATCAAGGTAGGAGTTTCGTGGCGATTGGTTGGACTTTAAGGAGTGTAGATGAGTAGAGGAACCATGGAGTTTAGGTCCACTGTTCTCTGAAAGTAAGGTCATAGATAGACATGGTAGTGAAGAAGGCTTTTGCCACACTAGCATGCATCGGTCAGGACATGGAGGAGAGCAATTGGGAAGTTATGTTGCAGTTACACAGGATGTTGGTGGGGCTGCACTTGTAGTGCTGTGTTCAGTTTTAGTCACATTGCGATGGTCAGGATTTTTTAATTTGGAATATGTGCAGATGGAATTTACAAAAAGGTTGCCAGGACTCAACAGTATGAATTATAGGGAGAGGTTGGACAAGCGGGGACGTTTATCTTTACAGAATAGAAGACTGAGAGGGATCTTATCGAAGTTTACATGGATAGTGTGAATGGATGCAGCCTTTCTTTTCCTAGAATTAGGGAAACGAGGAGGAGAGGGCATCATTTTAAGGTGAGAGAGGAATGAATAAAAGGGAAACTGATGGAAACTGTTTTACACAGAGAGTGATACACAAAAGGAATGAGCTGCCAACGGAGGTGGTTGAAGCAGTTGTATTAAAGATATTTAAACGGCATTTGGGCAAATACATGGTCAGGAAAGGACGAGAATGCTATGGGCCAAGTGATGGGAAATAAGGTTAATGTGGTTGGATATTTGGATCAGCATGGACGGGTTTGAGCCGTCCATGCTGTAGGACTTGATGACTCTACAAATAGAACAACATTTGGGACAAGCACTCATTTTTTTCTTTGGTCAGGAGTTCGAAATATATTTGGACAATGTTCTCTCAAGTTAACTTTGCGCATATTTTGCTTTTCATTTTGTTATCGACAATACGTGTGTGTGTGCGTGTGTGTGTGTTTCTGTGTCTGTGTGTGTCTGTGTGTGTTGCTCAGTATTTTTTATAGGAAAATATCAATGTACATATTTGCAATATCCTCTCGTCATTCCTCTTTCCATCATAGTTTGAGCAACTTTGTTTTGGTCATAAACGTGTTGTTTTAGCAGATTAAAGATATCTGCCTGACTTGTTCCTAACACTGACCCTGACACACTCTGAGAACTATATCATTTGCCATATTGCCAACATAGTTATAATTATTTATTGTGGCCAGTGGAGGAGTGGGGCTAGAAAAGTGAGCAGTAAGCCAAAACAACACAGGGAATTATCGACTCAATCAGCCAACATCATGTCGAGGAGTTCATTGGAGGGGATTCTGAGGGATACGATTTACATCTATTTAGACTGATTAGGGATAATCAAGATGGAATTCATGCCTAATTAATGTGATTGAGTATTATGAAGAGGTGAAAAAGAAGATTGAATAAGATACTGTGGTATACATTGTTTTCACAGACTTCAGCAAGGCATTTAATACGGTACCTCATCGTAGACAGATTACTAATATTAGGTTATATGTAATCTAGGAAAAACTAACTAATTTGATACAAAATTGCATTGGAGGTAATGGATTTTTTTCCAGAATGAAGACCTGTGGCCAGCAGTGTGCTGAACGAATCAGTGCTGAGCTCACTGCTTTTCATCATCGATAAAAAAAAACGTTGACGTGATTATCGGAGGCATAGTTAGTAAGTTTACAGATAACATCACCAAAGTGGTGCAGTGGACAATGATGAAGATTATCTCAGAATATAAAAGGATATTTGAGATCAATGAGCCAAGGACTGGCAGATGGAGTTTAATTTAGATATTTGTGAGGTTTTGCATTTTGTTAAGTTAAAGCAGGGAATGAAGAAAGAGGCCTACGGGTGAAGATTCATAGTTCCTTGAACGTGGGGTTTAGGTCGATAAAGTGGTGAGGAACGTCGTTGGCATGCTTGCCTTAATCAGTCAGAACATTGAGTTTCGGAGCAGGAGTAACATGTTGCACTTGTACAGGACCTAGGTGAGGCCACTTTCAGAATATTGCATACACGTCAGTTGACTCTGCTAAAGGATGGATGTTGTTCAGCTTGAAAGGGTGCAAAAAAGATTTGCAAGGATTTTCTGGACCCTGAGGGTTTGATCTACAGCGAGATGATGAACAGGTTGAGGCTTTTTCTTCGGACTGTCAGAGGCTGAATGGTGACATGACAGAAGTTTAGAAAAAGTCCTGAGGGGCATGGATAGTCTGAATGGGCAAGATCTTTTCCCAGTGTTGGGGCTTCAAGAAGTGACGGAATAGGGTAAAGGTGGCAGGGCAAAGACTTAGAAGGGACCTGAGGGGAAACTTTTTCATACAGAGGTTGGTGGGCGTAGTGTCAGAGGAAGTGGTGAAAGCGGGTACAATTACACGTTTAAAGTGTATCTGTGTCGGTACATAAATAGGTATGGTTAAGAGTGATGTGGGCAAATGCTGACAAGTGGGACGAGATCTGATTCAGATGCCAGATTGGCGTAGACAATTTGAACAAAAGGAGCTGTTTCCACGCTGTATGACTCACTTATTCTCACAACAGGATGAGGGAAAATTCTTAAAGGGCCATTCGAATGGGAATTCTCTTCCCCAGAAGTTTGTGTTGCCTCTCTGATTACAAGTATTCACAGCTACGTTAGTTAAAGATTTGACAGAGAAGTGGGACACAGACAGGAAAATGAGGCTCAGACCACAATCTGACCAGCCACAATCTTAGTGCCTGGTGGAGAAGGCTCAAATTCTCTAATGACCCCAACTCCTACTCCTCAGTCCCATGTTTCTGCGTTCCATTCAACCCTTCAAACCGGTTAGACAGAAGCAGTTGGAGTCCACTTACTGTTATAGCATGGTGCACAGAAGCAGAGTAGACCATTTCGTCCCTCAAGACTGTCTCACACGGTTTGGGAGATTTGGAAAATGTAATTGGAAGACGCAGGCTAGGTATAAGAGAGGTCGCTTATTTCTCTTTACAGAGCTTCCCCTCTCTGTAACTTGTGCTTCATTCGTTGATCGTGTTGTCGACCCAGATTCACTGTGAATACAGCCCTCAAATCTCACCCAGCGATGGCTCACAAAATCCGTTGGTCTCCCTGATTGCAACATTCCATAAAAGACCTTCCAGGAAAATAAAACCAACTAACTTTCCAATAACTGAATGGGAGAACATCAGAAACAGGGGCAGGTCATTCCCATCCCAAGCCTGCTTTACCTTCACTAAGATCAAAGCTGACCTGCTCCAAGTCTCAAATCTTCCTTAATGACCAAGTCTTCTTGAGCACTTCCATAGAACACAGAACAAATAATAGAGATGCTGGTGTTGGACTGGGGTGTATAAAGTTAAAAATCACACAACACCAGGTTATAGTCCAACAGGTTTAATTGGAAGCACACTAGCTTTCGGAGCGTCACTCCTTCATCAGGTGATAGTGGAGGTCTCAATCCTAAAAAAGAATGTATAGCATAAATTTGCAGTGTGATGTAACTGAAATTATATATTGAAAAAATGATTATTAAGCCTTTCATCTGTTAGAATACCATGATGGTTTCACTTCTTTCATACGTAAATCACAAAGCTTTTTTTCAAGTTGCATTCTCAGGTTAGCTGTAAACAATGGTGGTAGCTGGACAATATGGTGAAGGTGTTGCCCCGCTGTGTTCTCTGTATATGCCATAATGCTTAGATTGATTCTAATCTAAAATGTGAGATAACGGAGTTTTACATGAATTCATGCTGTTTTTGAGCTCAGAGTTCTACATGAATGCGTGCAGTTAGGACCGTCAGTCCTTGACGTTGTGCCATTTATCCTACTCTAAGATCAGACTAACCTACATGCTTCCGTTCACTTTGTTCCATGTGCCTATCCAAGAGTCTCTTAAGTTTCCCTCACGTATTTGACTCTACTACCACCGCTGGCAGTGCATTCGACTCACCCACCACTCTCTGTGTAAAGAATCTACCGCTGATATCATCCCTAAAGCTTTCTCCAATTACCTTAAAATGATGCCACCTAGTCATATATATTTCTGCCCTGGGAAAATGCTTCTGGCTATTCACTCTCTCTATGCCTCTCATCATTTTGTACACCTCCAGTGAGAAAAGCCCTCGGTCCCTCATTGTTTCGTCATAAGACGTTCCTTCCAGTCCAGGCAGCATCTTGTTAAATCTCCTCCTGGCAAATTGCACTTAATGAGTATTAATTATGACCTCTACACTTTTTGGAGTCATTCACGGCACAAGGAAAGATGATTATCATTGGTGGGCATCAATCATCTCAGCCATGGGACACATCTGCAGGAAATCCTCAGCGTAGCTTCCTCAGCCCAGGCATCTCCAGTTTGTCATCATAGAATCCCTACAGTATGGAAGGAGGCGATTCAGCCCTTTGAGTCCAAACTGAGCAGATTAGATTCCCTACAGTGTGGAAACAGGCACTTCGGCCCATCCAGTCCACACTTACCCTCTGAAGAGGAACCCACCAGGCACATTTCCCTCTGACTAATGCATCTAACATAATGGACAATTTAGCATGTCCAATTCACCTGGCCTGCACATCTTTGGACTGTGGGAGGAAACCAGATCCCCGAAGGAAACTCATGCAGACAAGTGGGGAATGT
>NC_057716.1:113932643-113940825 GCF_004010195.1 Chiloscyllium plagiosum
AAATGTTGTTCTATTTGTAGAGTCATCAAGTCCGACACCATGGAGAGAGGCAGAGAGGCCCTTTGGCCCAAACCCGTCCATACTGACCCAAATATCCAACCACATTAACTTCATTTCCCAGCACTTGGCCCATAGCATTCTCGTCCTTTCCTGTCCATGTATTTGCCCAAATGCCGTTTAAATATCTTCAGTACAAATGCTTCAACCACTTCCGTTGGCAGCTCATTCCTTTTGTGTATCATTCTCTGTGTAAAACAGCTTCCATCAGTTTCCCTTTTATTCATTCCTCTCTCACATTAAAATGATGCCCTCTCCTCCTCGTTTCCCTAACTCGAGGAAAAAAAGGCTGCATCCATTCACCTTATCCATGTAAACTTCGATAAGATCCCTCTCAGTCTTCTATTCTGTAAAGAAAAACGTCCTGGCTTGTCCAACCTCTCCCTATAATTCATACTGTTGAGTCCTGGCAACATTTTTGTAAATTCCAATTGCACATATTCCAAATTAAAAACATCCTGCCGATCGCAATGTGACTAAAACTGAACACAGCACTACAAGTGCAGCCCCACCAACATCCTGAGTAACTGCAACATAACTTCCCAACTGCTCTCCTCCATGTCCTGACCGAAGCATGCTAGTGTGGCAAAAGCCTTATTCACTACCATGTCTAACTATGACCTTACTTTCAGAGAACGGTGGACCTAAACCCCATGGTCCCTCTACTCATCTACACTCCTTAAAGTCCTACCAATCGCAACAAAACTCCTACCTTGATCTAACGTTGCCAAAATATTCCTAGGCCCACTTCTCCAGTTTGATCAAGGTCCTGCTGCAATTTCTGATATACTTCCTCACTGTCCACGATATCACCTATTTTAGTGTCATCTTCAAATTTCCTACTCATGCCTTGCACATTCGCAAGAATATCATTGTTATTGATAACAGACAGCAATGAGCCCAGCAGCGACCCCTGAGGCACTTCATATGTCACAGGCCTCCAGTCCGAGAGCATCCTTCCACTATTAACCTCTGCTTACGACCATGAACCAATTGTGTGTCCTCTTTTGCCAGCCCCCTCTGGATTCCACGCGATTCTAACCTTCCAGACCAGCCTATCAATGGTAATCTTGCCAAAGGCCTTATTGAAAACCATACAGGCTATGTCCACCGCCCTGTCCTCATCAAAATTCCTGGTCACTTCATCAAAGAACTCAAACAAATTTGAGAGGCATGATCTCCCACTCACAAAGCCATTCAATCTCTCCAGTCTAAAAACAACTATTAATAATAATTATTACAATTAATAATAACAAACTAATAAATAATAATATGATCACATTTTCAGTGGAGAATAAATTATCCATGGTATGTGATATTGGAACGTGCATCATGGGTGAAGGGCAGAATAGATTTTGTACCTGTGTCATTGAACTGTGTTGCAAAATGCAAGGGTGGCATGGTGGTTCAGTGGTTAGTACTGCTGCCTCATAATGCCATGGATCCGGGTTTGCTTCCAGCTTCGGATGACTCTTTGTGTGGTGTTTGCACATTCTCACTGTATTTGTGTGTGTTTCCTCTGGGTGCTCCATTTTCCTTCCACAATCCAAAGATGTATAGGTCAGGTGAATTGGCCATGCTCAGTTACCCATAGTGTTATGTGCATTCGTCAGGGGTAAATACAGGGTAGGGGAATGGGACTGGATGGGGTACTGTTTGGAGGGTCGGTGTGGTCTTGTTGGGCCAAATGGCCTGTTTCCATACTGTAGGGAATCTGTCAAAAAGGCTTTTCCTAAAAAAACCTTATCTTTCCAAATGCATGTATATCTCATCCCTCAGAGTTTTCTCAAGTAACGTACCTACCACAGATGTTAGACTTCCTGCTCCATCGATCCCAGATTTTTCTTTGCTTCCCTTCTTAAATAATGGCACAACATTTGCTAATCTCCAATATTCTGGAACCGAAACTGTAGCTAACGATGATATAAAAATATCAACCAGGGTCCCCATTGTTCCTTCTGTAGCCTCTTGCAGTGTTCTTGGATGATCTGATAAGGACCAGGAGATTTATCCACCTTCATACATTCTAATGCATCCAACACATCTTCTCCTTTGATATTGACTCACCCCAAGATAACACCACAACCTTTGTTAACCTCCCAAGTCTTCATGTATTTCTCCACGGTAAAGACAGAGAAGACATATACATTGAGAATCTCGCAAATCACCTACAGTCCGAGACATGTATGCCCACTTTGGAATTTGAGGGGTCATACTCTCATTTAGTTATTCTTTTTACTTTAATATACTTGAAGAACCTCTTTGCATTCACTCAAATCTTTTCAGCCAAAGCAATCTTGTGCCCCCTTTTCACACTCCAGATTTCCTTCTTCAGTAAACTACTGTATCCCCTGCACACCTCCAGGGATTCCCTCGATCCCAGCTGCCTGGACCTGAGCCACGCCTCCTTTTTGCTGGTCAAAGCCTCAAAATCTCCTGACATCCGAGGTTCCCTCTTCCTACCAACCTTGCCTTTTACCCTCACAGGAACATATAGACCTTGAACTGTAGACATTTCACTTTTAAAGACCTCCCACTTGCAGGAGGTCCCTTCGCCTGCAAACAAATTCCTCCAACCAACCCCTACAAGCTCCTGTCTAATTCCATCAAAGTTCGCCTTGCCCCAATTTTGAACTTGAAAATGTGGAGCAGTTTTGTCCTTCTCCATAACTATTTAAAAATTAATAGAACTATGGTCACTGTTCCCAGAGTGCTCCCCCCGTCACCTCCGTCACCTGTCCTGCCCTAGATCTTAGGGTAGGTCAAGTTTCGTCCCTTCCCGAGTTGCACCCTCCACTTACTGCTTGAGGAAATGATTTTGAATACACTTAATAGATACACCCCATCTCCGTCCTTAATTCTATGTTATTCCAAGTCCATATTCGGAAAATTAAAATCTCCTACTAATGCAATCCTCTTGGCCCTGCAAGTCTCCCCAGTCTGTCTACATATTTTTGTTCCCCTAATTCCTCGTTTACTATTTGGGGGCCTATAGTACAATCCAAATACTATTACCATTCCCTCCTTATTTCTTAGCTCCCCAGACAAATGCTCACAGGAAGATCCATCAGTTATTTTATCTCTGATCACTGCTGTGATACTCGCCTTAATCAAAAATAAACTCCCCATCCCCTCTTTCCACCATCTCTGTCCCGCATAAAGTACCTTTACCCTGGCATATTAAGCTGCCAGTGCTGTCCCTCCCTTAGCCATATATATGTAATGGCTATAATATCCCAGTCCCACGTCCCGATCCATGTTCTGAGTTCATTAGCCTTACCTGTCAGCTATCTTGCATTCAAACAGTTGCAATTTAATCCAACAGGCATCCCTTGCTCCCTGTCATTGTCGAGCCTGACTTGTCTCTTCATTTTGCTGTTTCTGATTACTATATCTCCTTCCAGCCTCGCACTTGCCTCCCTGCCGTTGAGGATCCCACCCCTCCCCAACCCCAGCCAATCTAGTTGAAACCATCCCTTGCAGCAGTTTCAAAGCTGCCTGCCAAGATATTGGTCCCCTTCCAGTTAAGGTACAACCCGTCCTTCCTGAACACGTCACCTTGCCCCACAAAACGACCCAGTAATTCAAAAATCTCTGTCCCCTGCACCAATTCTTGAGCCACCCGGTCATCTGCCATATCCTCCAGTTCTTACCCTCATTAGCACAGAGCACGGGAAGTAAACTGGATATTACCACTGTCATGGTCTTGTCTTTTATCCTTCTCCCTATCTCTCTACAATCACTCTGCAGGATGTCATCACTATTTCTATCTGTGTCACTCTGTCCTTTGTACCAATGTGCACAATGACTTCTGGCTGCTTCCTCCTCTCTTTCAGCCCACCCCCCCCACCCCCATTCCCACCCACGGTGAGAACGTTCTGCAGCCGCTCTGAGACATTCTGGTCCCTGGCATGTGGGAGGCTACACACCACTCCGGATCCCCGTTTACAGCCACAGAATCTCCTGTCTGTTCCCCTCACTATCGAGGCGGACAATTACCTCTGTAGTTATTCTGCTTGCACAGCCTTCTGACAATAGGTTTTCTTCATGAAACAGTTGAATTTGGCTGATTCCAATGAATCCTCATCAGGAATCCTCTATTAGTGGGAAAGATGACTGGACTTTTTTTTCTCTCCCACACATTGCTGTGATGAGCGACAGGGAAACAGAAAGGGAGCAATAGAATGTTTCTCCACAGATAGGCTACATGTTCCATCTGTAAGTTAAATCAGTCACGTTATCAGTCCCACACTGGACTCTGTGAGCTCTACTTGAACATTGTCCGAACTATATGACTCCATCACATTCTCCAGGTCAGTGTGTTACTGCAGAATCAATTCATTAACAATAAAGGGTCCTACTTGTTTTGAAGATGTGTTAATATGTGCTTGCATAATGTAAAAATAAGCGTTTCATGTCTTCACAATATTTGTGTTAAAATGAGTATTCAAACATATACAGTAATTGCTGGAAAAGCTCAGCCTGTTTGTCAGCATGTAGGAACAAAATTCACATTTCAATTTTTCAGTTCAATGACCTTTCCTTTGAGCCTGACTTATTCTTAAAGTATTTCCCCAGTTTTATTCTCCCACACAAGAAGAAATATCCATCCGGTATTCACCAACTACACTCTTCTCAAGATGTTGTATGGTCAATACAACAACCCTCATTTTCAGGCCGAACTGTTAATTCTTCATAACGTAATGCCTTCATCCCAAGAATGAGTAAAGAGAAACATCTTTGAAAAGTTTCGAAGGCAATTTTGTTTTTTTTTTCAGTTTATGCAGTTATAACTACACATAATACAACAGATGTAATCTCAGCAATGCCCTGTGCTGATGCAGAAAACATCGCTCAGATCATACCCAACACCCCTTGCACGAAACAGAATCACTACATTTACCTTCCAAATCACTTGCTACATCTTCAGGCTAATTTGATGTGATTCATGTACTAAGAGACACAAATCCCTCTGTAACACTGAGTTCTGCATTCTTCTTGGATTTAAATAAATTTCTGCTGTTTTGTCTTTTCCCCAAAACAGAAAATTTCCATCACATATATATTGTACTGTTTTTTTTTTCTCTTTGAAGCTTTGCTCACAGCCATCCTCTATCTGTATGCCCTCCCCCAGTCTGTATCCCATTGCAGACACTCTGCCTTCCCCTGTGGGTATCCCATTGCAGACATTCTGTCCTCCCCCGTCTGTATCACATTGCAGACGCTCAGCCTTTCCCCGTCTGTATCCCATTGCAGACGCTCAGCCTTTCCCCGTCTGTATCCCATTGCAGACATTCTGTCCTCCCCCGTCTGTATCCCATTACAGACGCTCTGCCGTCCCCTGTCTCTATCCCATTGCAGACATTCTGTCCTCCCCCGTCTGTATCCCATTGCAGACACTCTGCCTTCCCCTGTCTCTATCCCATTGCAGACATTCTGTCCTCCCCCGTCTGTATCCCATTACAGACGCTCTGCCCTCCCCCTGTCTGTATCACATTGCAGACGCTTCGCCTTCCCATGTCTGTATCACATTGCAGACGCTTCGCCTTCCCCTGTCTGTATCTCATTTCAGACGCACTGCCCTCAGCTGTCTGTATCCCATTGCAGACTCTCTGCCTTCTCCACCTGCATCCCACTGCAGACGCTCTGCCCTCGTCTGTATCCCACTGCAGACATTCTGCCCTCCCCGTCTGTATCCAATAGCAGACGTTCTGTCCTCACCAATCAGTATCCCATTGCAGACGATCTGCCCTTCCCCTGTCTGTATCCCAATTATAGACGCACTGCCCTCGCTCTGCCCTTCGCCCTGTCTGTATCTCATTGCAGACACTCTGCCATCTCCGTCTGTATCCCATTGCAGACACTCTGCCCTCCCCCTGTCCGTATTACATTGCAGATGCTCTGCCCTCCCTCGTTTGTATCCCATTGCAGACACTATTCCCTCCCCCGTCTGTATCCCACTGTAGACAGTCTTCTCTCCACTGTCTCTATCCCATTGTAGACGCACTGCCCTCCTCCTGTCTCTATCCCATTGCAGACGCTCTGACCTCCCCCCGTCTGTATCCCATTGCAGACGCTCTGCCCTCCCCCTGTCTGTATCCCATTGCAGACGTTCTGTCTCCATTTGACATCTTATTGAATGACTATCCTGTTGCATGAGCAAATTGACCTCCATCTCTTTCATCTGGTTCATTCCAATAGATTGTAATTTGTTGATTAGCTCACACAGATCACTGAAGAATTCCACTCCATACAGGCTTCCAAACACAAAATGAGTATTGATCTCCACTCTGTATTTCCTGACAGCTACCCAGGGCGCCGCTGCTTCTGCATAACAGCCTGGGTTGGTTATATGGCGTCCCCCTGTGCTGTGTAATTTACTGAGTACTTCATTCTGTTTGGTGCGGCCTGTTTGGTGCAGCCCACTTTGCCGCAGACCCATTTAGGGCAGAACTATTTAAGTGCAGCTCATACTTATTCCTTTTCAGGCTTAAATAAAAGCATTAATCAAAGCAATAAAAATGAAAATAATGTTTATTCCCTTGAGTAAAAATGTTGAAAAGATCTTTGAGTAAGTATAACATTGACTCAGAGTTTACTTTCAGAGCTAAAATGATAATTAGTCTTGCATTTATTCACATTGAAAACATTCATGAAGCTATTGAACATCTGACTGATGAGCTTCCAGATGAACTGCAGCCGCTGCTGGACTGGTTTGAAGATAACTATGGAGGTAGAAGATTACACGGAGGAAATGGTGGGCGTTCACCGCTTTTTCCAGTTGGAATGAAAGTTTATATGAAAGAACTTTAAACTATGAGGACAGAACAAACAATAATGCAGAAGCTGCCCACAGGGGCTGACAATGCGAACTTGATGTGGAACATCCAGTTATTTGGAAATATATTGACAGTTTACGAAAAGTTCAGAGGGGAAGGGAAATTTACTATGAGCATCTGATAGCAGGGCACGATATTCCGTTGAAATTAAAGAAGCAGATGCTAGAATACAAACACTGGTAAGAAGATTTAGTGAGAGAAATAATGTTGAGTATTTACTAGGGATTGCCCATAATTTTGAATGAACGTCACGGTTTAGATTTTTCGTAATGAACTTATATCGTTTATTTTGTTTATTTTTTCTTTTTAACCTTTCTACTAAAGAGAATAAACATTATTTTTATTTTTAGTCTTTCATTAATGCTTTTAACTGAGCTTGAAAAGTGAGAGAGATGAGATTGGAAATGCCAGCGAATTTAAATTGAGAATTGCTCTTTACTGAACATTGATGCTTACTTGGTTGGTGGGACGTCGATGTTTCAGAATCTCTACACAAGGTGTCCTGGTCCTCTCCGGCTCTTTCCAGGATCCTCCCCACATGTTGAGGTAGAGGGTGAGGAAACGGATATCGGGCACTCTAACACCCGATTTGGCATTTTATGTCCTATCCCAGGATGTTTCTCCTGGAATGGGAGAAGAGGAGGGACGGAGTGAGAGTGGGAGTGGGTGTCCCTGCTGTTAATGCTGGTGTAGGGGAAGGGTGAGGTGTCCGGAGGGAGTCTGACCACAGTGTTGTATCCATGCAGTGGTATTAGTGTGGGGGGCTATTGCGTCAGTGACAGAAAAAGTGGGGGAGGGAGGTTCTGAAATCAACAGTGAGTGTGGTCGTTCTTGAGCCTTATTTGGAGATAGTGTGTGAGCCTTGTTCGGGTGTAGGTGTTATAACAGATATACAGTGAGTACGAGGGAGGAGAGAGAATATGGTGACACTTATCCTGGCAAAGTGGAGGGAAGAATATTGATGCTTGTCCTGTACTGCTGACTAATTCTTCAGATCATCTCAGCGTGAGGTGAGTCTCCCTGAACGTCTTGTCCAAGACTATCACTAATAACGCCACATACCCTTTCCATCATTTCCCACAGAATCGATTTGGGTGGGTCTTCCAAATAGCAAGGTGAAGCAAACATTAGTGTGTTATATATCAAAACCAAATCTGTCACATAAATACTTTACATCATATGCTCTGGAAATTAGGTATGCAAGCATATGCAAGGAGGAGCAATGACACCGTTATGTTATCTCTGGGCTCTTAATCCAGAGACCCAGGTAATATTTTGGGGACATG
>NC_057716.1:113941323-113943564 GCF_004010195.1 Chiloscyllium plagiosum
TGTCCATTCACATTAACTCCATTTCCCTGCCCTTGCCCCATATCCTTCTTATTCTTTACTATCCATGTATTTGTCCAAATGCATTTTAAATTTTGTGAATGTACCCCCTCAACCACTTCTGCTGGCAGCTCATTCCATGTGTATACGACCGTGTGTGTAAAAGAAATTGCCCCTCAGTTTCCCTTTTACTCTTTCCCCTCGGATCTTAAATTGATGCCCACTAGTCCGTGGGTTGCTCAATCCTGTGGAAAAAAAGACTGAGTGCATTCATTCTATCCATGCTTCCCATGATCTTATACACTTCTATCAGATCCCCCTCAGTCTCATACACTCTAAAGTACAAACTCCTAGCTTGCCCAACCTCTCACTATAACTCAGACCATTGAGTCCGGGCATCATCCTAAATTTCTTCTGCAGTATTTCCAGTTTAATAACATCCTTCCTATAGCAAAGTGAACAACACTGAACATAACACTACCAGTATTGCCTCACCAGCATCCTGTATAACTGCAACATAGCTCCCTAATTTCGATACTCATTACTCTGACTGATGAAGGCCAGTGTGCCAAATGTCTTTTTCACTGCCCTATCGACCTGTGACTCCACTTTCAGAGAACCTTGAACCTGAATTCCAAAGTCCCTTTGTCTTAATACACTCCTTAAAACCACGCCATTCATCATGAATCTCCTATCTTGATTTGCCGTTCTAAAATGCAAAAACTGACACTTATATGTATTAAACTCCATTTGCCAATCTCGGCCCACTTGCTCACGTGATCAAGCCACTTCTGTAATTTCTGAAATTTCTGATAATCTTCCTCACTGTCCATGATACCGCTTATTTTAGTGTCACCTTGAAAAATATAATTCATGGCTGTACATTCTCAGCTAAGTCATAGATGTCTATAATATGTGTGTGTGTATATATATATATATACACACACAATGTCCATGCATAAAACAAACAGTAATCGTCCCAGATCCGACTCCTGAGGCATTCCACTCATCACAGGCCTCCAGTCCGACAAGCATCCTTCCACTATTACTCTATGTTTCCTACCGTCAAGCAAATCTTGGATCTGATTTGCCAGCTCCCCCTCAATTCCATATGATCTAAATTTCCAGAGCAGCCTACCATGTGGAACCTTACAGAAGGCCTTACTGAAATCCATATACACTACGTACACCACCATGCCCTTGTCAAAGTTACTGGTCATTTCACCAAAGTACTCAAAAACAATTTTTGAGCCATAATCCCCCATGCACAAAGACGTGCTGACTACTCATAATCACACCCTGCCTTTCCAAAGACATGTATATCTTCTCTCTCTAGAAATTGACCTACTAGAGATGTCAGGTTTACTGGTCTATAGGTCCCAGTTTTTCTTTGTAGCTCTTCTTGAATAAGGGCACAGCATTCACTGCCCTCCAGTCCTCCGGGACGTCACCCGTTGGCTACTAATGATACAAAAGTACCAACCAGGGACCCCACTATTACTTCTCTGTCCTCCTGCAGTGTTCCTGAATATATCTGGACTGGACCAGGAGATTTATAGAAATACTGCATAGTCTGAAAGATATGTCTATTTATTTCAGATGAAAACACCAAAGAGTGAGTAAGTGACTCAATGATAATTAACATAACAAATTAAAGAATATATTAATCACCGGAAGTGAATTCCAGACGTTGAGGAATCCTAAGAATTCTCAGAAAATTGCAATCCAGAAAAGGAGGGCCATGAAACTGATCAGGAAATGAAAAAGCGAACATGCATGCAAACAAACAGAAACACAAAGACTGCAAAAATCTATGATCTATATTTCAAAAGAAAAAAAAGTCAAATGTGGAAATTTGCAATGGGGAGAGACGAGTTTATGGTGGTTAACAGGGAAATGGCAAAGCAAATTACCAGTTACTTTACATTTGTCTTAATGGAGTAAGATCCGGAAAATCACGCAGAAATACGAAGTAATCATATCGGACTTGTGGAAGTAAAGACATAAAATCAGTAACAAGGCAATATTGAACATGCAGCTGGATTGAGCACTGCTAAGCCTGACAAACCAGATGTACTTCATACCAAAATCTTCAGAAATAAATCACAAATAGCGGTATTGATTGCATTGCCGATGACTGTGTTCTATTTTCCTGTATATTCTGCAGAGTCTGGAAGCTGATGTAGATAAATGCACATTAATTAACAGTGAGTTCGAAAATGCAATGATGTGAAGGGTATTTGG
>NC_057716.1:113944308-113948778 GCF_004010195.1 Chiloscyllium plagiosum
GAGGCTGGGATGCTAAATGTCTTCAAGGCAGAGATTGATAAATTCTTGATGTCACAAGGAATTAAGGGCTACGGGGAGAATGCGGGTAAGTGGAGTTGAAATGCCCATCAGCCATGATTGAATGGCGGAGTGGACTCGATGGGCCGAATGGCCTTAATTCCACTCCTATGTCTTATGGTCTTATGGCCTTATGGACAAGATTACAGAGAATCCCAGATAACCTACAAGTGTGTCAAGCGGAACAGAGTAAACAGTGAACGCGTAGGACTCATTAGTGACTTGCCAAGTTGCATCCAAATCAACTTCAGTAGTAGGAGAAAGAGGGTAGTGGTAGAAGGCTGTTCGTGTGACTGAAGGCCAGTGTTCAATGCTGTACCATGGCCATCAGTGCTGGGTCCCTTATTATTTGTGATTCGGAGGTGCTAGTATTGGGCTGCGGTGAACAAATCTAAAAATAGCATAACACGTGACCATAGTCTAACAGATTTATTCGGCAGCACGAGCTTTCGAAACACTGCTTCTTCATCAACGTGCACAACCACGTGATGTAACTGATGTTGAGAGATTTTTATCCTTATTATTTGTGGTATTCATAAATGATGCAACTGTGAATAATGACGAAGGGTGGGGTGTTTAATAAATAAGTTTGTAATTGATACAAAGATTGGCCGGGTGGTTGGCAGTGAGGGGAAAGGCCTGATGTTACAGGTAGAAGCTGATGGAATGGTCAAATGGGTGGATCAATGGCAGATTGAATGTAACCCTGATAACTATGGGGTGATGCACTTTGGAAGAAGGAACCAGTACTCAAAGAATGGCAGCACACGAGAAAGCTCAGAGGGTGCTTCTCCAGACATTGCTGAATGTGACTGCACAGGTTAATACACAATCTGGGAAAGCTAGGGGAATGTAAACATAGCCTTTATTAATCAATGCATAGATTATAAGAACTATGCTGACTTTTGTGAGGGCAAGATGGAATACTGTGTGTAGGTCTGGGAACAACATTACAGGAAGGATGTGATTGTAGTGGAGGGGGTGCAGAGATGTTCCCTGGGATGGAGCATATCAGCTATGGAGAGAGGCTGGATAACCTCAGGTTGTTTAGTTTGGAGGAGAGAAGGCTGCGAGGTCTGTGATTCAGAAGGATAGGATTACCAGGTACATGGACAGAGTGGATAGACAGCAGCTGTTGCTGTTACTCAAAGGGCCACACTTTAAAAGTGAAGGATTTGCGGTTTCGTGAAGATTTGAGAATTGTTTTTCAATCAGAGCCTGTAGGGGTCTGGAATGCACTTCTTGAGAGTGGAGTTGTCATGCTAACCTCAAATGGTTGTGCACTTCAAATGCTTTAAGATTCACGGCTAGGATCTTGCGTCGAAAAATGGGCCGAATGTAGACTGCGCTGTATTTCTGGTAGTACAGAGTCTGTGCTTCTGTGATTGTATGGCTGTGGAAGGTCAATCATTGAGTGGCTTAAGATAGGAATTGATGGGTTTCTGAAGATTATCTTAACAAAGTTGATCGGAGAGAACTTGTAATATTTTCTGGAAATATGTCAATGGCAAAATTAAGAGAAAAACGTTGCAGATTTCTTACAGTTTGATACCAGATAATTGAGGACCGGGAAATAGCAGAACTATGGAGCAAATACTTTAGGCATGCCTTCACAGAAGAAAACAAAACAAAACAGAAAACTTCCTAGCAATACTAGGGAACTTTAGTCTTGTGATAAAAAGGGAATAGAATGAAAATAGCAACTAAACAATTTCGAGAAAGTATTGGACTGAAATGAATGGGCATAGACAAAGTAAACAGAGATTTATGAAATGGGAATCATATTTGAGAAAGTGGCTTTTAGTAAAATTATGTAGGAGGTATCAATGCCATGCGAGTGGATTATCAGAAAGATTTTTGATAAAGCCCCAAGCCAATTGTGCAAATTCGAATCCTATGGGACTCGGGCTAATATCTGGTCATAGATTTAGAATGGGAGAGCTGGCAGGAAACAGTGAGTAGGAATAAAACAATGTTTTATTTTTAAATGGAAGGCTTGGGGGATATTGTAAGGATCGTGTCTTGGGCTCCAGCCATTCCCAATACACATCATATATTTGGGTGAGGGGGGCAAATGCAATATTCCCAAGTCTGCTGACAGCATTAAACGATGTCAGCTTGTGAGTGGATGAGGAGGATGTAAAAAAAATTCCAAGGTGATTGAGACAAGTGGAGGGAATGGACAAATACGTGGCAGGTGGAGAGTAATGGGGGAGATGAGATGTTGTGTACTTTGATGGAAACAATGGACTGGCAGCCTCTCATTTGAAAAAGGAGAGGTTGAAAAATGTTGCACTATAAATGAACATAAGCTGCATTTTTGTTAATTTCTGCGTAGCCCTTCGAGTCCATGTGTGGCATTGAGTTCTGAAGCCAGAAGTCAATACTGGGAATGGCATTGGCACGCTGACCATTGCATGGAGGCCCAGCACGTGGGGAACTGAAACTTTGAAAGGAATCTGGATCTCCCTGGGCCAAATGAAATCAAATGGGACGAGCTTAATTTGGAAATCTTGGTCAGCATAGACATTTAGAAAAGCTTCACGAAGAGTCAGAGTGGGTTTTGTGAAAGGGAAATTAAAGTTTGCCCTGTAAAATCATACAAAGTATTTCTGGAGATGTCTGGGAATGTAACAAGCGGACTTGATAAAGGCGATCTGGTAGACACGAGGCTTTCCAGAGATTTTCCACAATGTCTTACAAATTAAACGTTCTTACACAAAACAGAAGCTCCAGGATGTTGGATACTGTATTAAAATGGGATGATGATTGGTTAACACAGAAATCGGAGAGTCAGGATTAATGGATCTTTATGATAAATGTTTATCTGCTGGAGTACCACAACTATCAGTCTGATGGCATCAGTTATTTGCAATTTATGCTGCCAGCCTGAAGGAGGGAGCTGAGTGCAATATACATCCGAGTTTGAGCATAACACTGAGGATCAAAAGGCAGGCTGTGATTTAATGGAGAGGACTTTCACAAAAGGAATAGTAAAGGCATTAGAGTCTTCCTGTGTATGAAACATAAAGTCAGCATGCTGATGCAGCAAGTAACTTGGTTGGTACGTTAGGTAGTTTCCTGGGATGAAAGGGTTGAGTTATTGAGAATCTCTAAAATGCTGAGGCGATTATTCATTGGGGTTTAAATGAATGAGGAGTGATAATGCTGAAACCTACAAGACACAGAAGGGGTTGGAGAAGGTAGATGTTGAGAAGTTGTTTCCATTCTTGAGCAAAGTGTCGAACTCGCATATAGATACCGAATAAGGAACATCGATTTCAATCTGAGATGCAGAGTCATGGCTTCTCTCCGAAGGTAGTGAATGTCTGGCATTCCCTAACGCAGAGAGGTGTGGAGGGATACAAGGAAGTCGGCAAGAGAGTGGAGTTGAGCCCTGGACTAGATCAGCCATGTTCTTGTTAAATGAAAGTGTTAGCTTGAGGGGCGGATTGACCTACTCCTGTTTCAATTTATTAATTTCACATGTTATGCATTGGAAAGAAACGGGTTATTTTGATTGAAATCGTGTAGTACACTATTACTTTCAGGGAGAACAGAGGATTTGATATTTTAAGCCTGGGTGGGGTATGTCGCTGTATTCCTAGCGTATTTAGGGCTGCAACATGACCCACATCTGGAGCAGACGTTACTGAGAGGGGAAGCCTGGAAACAGGGATTGAGGGGTGGGAGTGGTGGTCACTTCCTGACCCAGCCTGGATTTTCCAAATGCATTTCCAAAACTACACCTAACCATTGGAATGGCCTCGATCTGCCCCTGTTTAGCAGATACGAGGGCTGAATGGAACATCAGAAAATAGGGCTGAGGGACACAAGTGGGCCATTCGGCCCTTTGACACTACTCCACCAGTAAATAAGTTCATGGATCAGCTCATTGTGATTACAGCTGCACTTTTCTTTCCATGCACCATTATCCCTCTTGGTCCATGGAAAATCAGACAAAGCCAGTTTCGATATGATATAAAGATCCAGTCATCTCAAACTTTTGGGAAAGAGAATTCCTACTTGACTGAAATCCCACTTTGTGAATTTCTCCTAATTCCTGCTCTGACGGAGGTTGGAAGGTGTCACTGTTTCCTTTTCTCGTCCCATTCATCCACTGCTCACACTAAATTTTAAATGTAACCAGGTTGATGATATGGCCAATGATCAAGTTCACAGATTGAGTCCGGTTCAGTGACAGGAACAAGTCAGGCAGATTTCTTTTGTCAGCCACAAGTAACGAATAGAACTAACGGATGCGCATGGTGGATCTGTGGTTGGCACTGCTATCTCCCATCACCAAGTAGCTGCGTTAAATTCCAACCTCGGGCAACCCTCTGTGTGGATTTTGAACATTCTTCCCATGTCAGTGTGGATTTCCTCCCACAGTCCAAAGATGTGCAGCTTAGA
>NC_057716.1:113951534-113956146 GCF_004010195.1 Chiloscyllium plagiosum
TGCTTCTTCCCCTCAATTTTCACTTTTAAATGTTGGTTTCAAAATCCTGCCTGAGACTCGTACAATCAGGCTGGAAACTTTGCTGCCTTCTGTTGCTAAAGAGGAATAAACACGCTTTATAAAGGCCCACTGATCTTCCTACAATGTTAAGAATTTACTACATATGATCCAAGAGTGTCAACAACAATCTGCCCAGGGATTATTGATCTCTTTTGATGAGAGAAGGCATTTGATTGGGTTGAGTGGCCGGATCTCTTCTGTACATTGGAACGGTTTGGTCTATGCAAAGTTTTTATCAAGTGGGTGAGGGTCCTTTACCGCGATCCTCTGGCTGCAGATCTCACTAATGGTGTGGCCAACCAGTAATATTAATATGTCTCCAGGCAGCCAACAAGGTTGACACCTTTCACCATTGTTGTTTACGTTGGTGATTGAGCCACTGGCGGAGGCCATCCGTAGGGATGCCAACACATCTGATCCAGAAGTGGGACAGAAGTCACGTAAGATTACATTGTATGCAGATGAGGGTCTTAAGTTTTTTTTTGTCAAATCCTGCAATTTCGGTAGTTCAAGTGATGCAATGCATTAATTCGCTTGTTGCCTTTCCGGGCGATAAGATTAATTTTACAAAGTTGGAGGCCATGCCTATGGGAGGTCTTGGGGAAATACCTTTTACTGAGGCCAAATCCTGGTTTCCTTTTAAATGGTCACGGGGGTGGTTTCCCTATTTCAGTATGTCCATTACGTCTCCGGGCGATAAGATTAATTTTACAAAGTTGGAGGCCATGCCTATGGGAGGTCTTGGGGAAATACCTTTTACTGAGGCCAAATCCTGGTTTCCTTTTAAATGGTCACGGGGGTGGTTTCCCTATTTCAGTATGTCCATTACGTCTGTCTTTGGTTATTTATTTAACGTGAACTATGTCCATTTGTTTGTCAAAATTAAACAAGACCATCAAAGATGGGAGGCATTTCCAACATCCTGGCTAGGTCGGATAGCTGTTATTAAAATGAATGTCCTTCTTCATTTGCGATACCCCGTGTGAATACTTCCTTTGATGTTTCCCAGACAGATATTTAGGAAACATAATGACTTGATTAGCTCTTTTATTTGGCAATATAAGCGATTCTTTATCAAGCTAACAAAATCCCAACTGCCCCACAGATTGTGTGTGTGTGTGTGGGGGGGGGGGGGGGGGGGGGGGGTTGGGGGAATGCGGTGGGGGGGGGGTGGTAGATCTCCCCGATTAACAACAATCAATAAAGTTTTTTTTTCATCGTGTGTTAGTGTCTGGCTGGCTGAGGACTCGGCATGAATACAGCGAGACATTGAGCCCTCTCAGACAAAGTGAACCCTTATTGGTCTGTTGTTCTTAGATAAAATGACAACATTTATGGAGAATTTTCATGATCTAATGATCATCAATACTGTTAAAGCTTGAAGGACAATGCGTCAGATCGAGGGCAATACAGCCAAAACCATGTTTCTTTCCCCTATAATTGATATACCGCATTGTCAGCCGGGGATACTGGATTCCAGGTGTAAACTGTGGGCAGCGAGGGGGTACCTTGCTTGAGTAATTTAGAATTAGTAGAATCCCTACAGTGTGGATACAAGCCCTTGGGCCCAGCAAGTCCACCTCGACCCTCTGAATAGTAGCCATACAGACCCATTCCCCTACCATCCTATATTTACTCTGACTAATGCCCAAACCTACACATCCCTGAACACTATGTGTGATTTTTCAATGGCCAATTTATCTAACCTGCACATCTTTGGACTGGGGGAGGAAACCCACACAGACACGGTTGAGAATATACTAACTCCACACAGCCAGTCACCCAGGGCTGGAACCAAACACGTGATCCTGGTGCTGTGAGTCAGCAGTGCAAACCACTGAGCCACGACATTTTACTTGAGGGGGAAACAATGATATCATTTTAACAAATAACTCGTAAGTATGGACCTAGTAGAGACCTCTTCTGTTTTTTTCAGATTAGAGATTTGATTAAAAAACACAATTTTAACAGACACTTATAGATCTGATGCAGAGAAGCAGGTGATTATTGTAAAGAATACACTCTCTGTCAGTACCCTTTCCTGGGCCTGCCCAGATTATCTTACACAGATGCACATGGGAAAAATATATCCTTACTTCCTGTGCAAGGAAAAATATTCTGTTGTGTTGGATGTCTGAAGACTCCGCGGGTCTGTTGGGTCTTTGTAAGCTCATCATTGAAAATATCCCTTTGGACTTTCTCACCAGTATGGTGCACCAAAAAACATATCCCAAACAAACCTAGGCCCACCTGCCAGCATTTGGCCAATAACCCTCCAAACCTTTCTTATTTATTTACCCATCCAAATGACTCTTAAATGTTACACTTGTATCAGTCTCCCCAACATCACCTGCCAGCTTATTCAATACACGTACCACTCTCTGTGTGAAATAGTTGTCCCGTAGTTCGCTATTATATATTTTCCCCCTCACCCTAAACCTATAACCTCTCGTTCTGGCCTCCCCGACCCCAGGGAAAAGACTTTACCTACTTACCATATCTATGCACTTCATAATTTTGTAAACCTCTATAATGTCATCCCTCAGCCTCCGACGCTCCAGGGAAAACAGCCCCAATCTGTTCAGCCTCTCTCTATAACTCAAATCCTCCAACCCTGGCAACATCCTTGAAATCTTTTCTGAATCCTTTCAAGTTTCACAACATCTTTCCGATAGAAGGGAGACCAGAATTGCACACAATATTCCAACAGTGGCCTAAACCATGTCCTGTACAGCTGCAACGTGATCTTCCAACTCCTGTACTCAGTACTCTGACCAATAGAGGAAAACATGCAAATCGTCTTCTTCACTATCCTATCTACCTGCGACTCCACTTTCAAGGAGCTATGAACCTGCACTCCCAGGTCTCTTTGTTCAGCAGCACTCCGTAGGCCCTTACCATTAACTGTATAAGTCCTGCTAAGATTTGCTTTCCCATAATGCAGCACCTCGCATTTATCTGAATTTAACTCCCTCTGCCACTTTTCAGCTCATTGGCCATTTGGTCAATCTGAGGTGACCGACCTCGCTCTCCACTACACCTCCAATTTTGACGCCATCTGCAAACTTACTAGCTGTACCTCTTATGCTCGCATCCAAATCATTTATGTCAATGACAAAAAGTAGTGAATCCAGCACCGATCCTTGTGGCACTGCTCTGGTCACAGGCCTCCAGTCTGAAAAACAACCCTCCAACCACCACCTTCTGTCTTCTACCTTTGAGCCAGTTCTGTATCCAAATAGCTAGTTCTCTCTGTCTTCCATGAGATCTAACAATGCCATTCAGTCTCCCATGGGGAACCTTATCAAAACCCTTACTGAAGTCCATACAGATTACATCTACCCCTCTGCCCTCATCAGTCCTCTTTGTTACTTCCTCAAAAATCTCAATCAAATTTGCGAGACATGATTTCTCACGCACAAAGCCATGTTGACTATCCCAAATCAGTCCTTGCCTTTCCAAATGCATGCACATCCTGTCCCTCAAGATTCCCTCCAACAACTTGCCCACCACCAACGTCAGCCTCTCTAGTTTATAGTTCCCTGGCTTGTCCTTAACACCCTTAAACAATGGCACAATGTTAGCTAATTTCCATTCTTCCGACAACTCACCTGTGACTATCGATGGTACAAACATCTCAGCAAGAGGTTCAGCAATCACTTCTCTAGCTTCCCACAGAGCTCTAGGGTACACCTGATCAGGTCCTGGGGATTTATCCAGCTTGACCCGTTTCAAGACATTCAGCACTACCTCCTCTGTAATATGGACATTTTGCAAAATGTCACCATTTATTTCCTTCCTTTAATATATTCCATATCCTTTTGCACAGTAAATACTGATGCACAATGCTTGTTTAGTATCTCCCCCATACTTCCTGTGCTTGGAAAAATATTCTGTGGTGTTGGATGTCAGAAAAACCCCCGTGTCTGTTCCGTCGTTGTAAACTCGTCATGGTGAATATCTCTTTGGACTTTCTCACCTGTATGGTGCTCCGAAAGAGCAGAGATTTGCATTAAATATGTCAACCCTTTTCAGATTACTGCGATGCAGGCTTATCTGCCACTCTAAAAAGGGCTTTTATATAGCCATGACGATATTGTTTAATGAATTACATATGAAAAATTATGAACTTATGAATGTGTATCAGTTAATGCTCTCTAAGAACGAGAGCTATCATTTTGTTATGCTGAGCCGTATTATTTATTTATTATTTATTATTTATTTTTTGGTTTTCTTCGGTCCATTTAGCGACTTTAACTTATTTTGTATGTACATGCATGTGACTGTAATTTTGTTCAGTTATTTGAGTTGTTTTGTTATTGGTTTAATAAAATAATAAAAATATATTTTCAATAAAAATATTTGTTAAAAAATTAAAATGCTAATATTGACAGATGAGAGTCCCATCATTAGAGAGACCTCTCATGGTGGTTTATGTCGAACGTCACCACACGGGTGATGGGGTGAGGTTGAGAGAGCATCCCCTTTACGGTAACCTCTGTCAGTGTGGGGAATTGAACCTGCGCTGGTGGCCTCCCTCTGCATCACAAAC
>NC_057716.1:113956221-113961799 GCF_004010195.1 Chiloscyllium plagiosum
TTACCATATATCAAAGAAGTTTCAGAAATGACAGCCAGACTACAAAGTCCCCTCGGAATCCTAGTAGCAATAAAAAACCCAACAACACTCTCAAACAAAAACTAACAAACTTAAAAGACCCAGTACAACCCATGGACAAAACCAACGTCATCTACAAAATTCCATGCAAGGACTGCCACAAACACTACGCAGGACAAACAGGAAGAAAGTTAGCCACCAGGATACACGAACACCAACTAGCCACAAAAAGACACGACCCTCTCTCCCTCGTAGCCCTGCACACGGGTTAAAAAAGAACACAATTTCGACTGGGGCAATACGTCTATCCTGGGACAGTCTCAGCAAAGACATGCCAGAGAATTGCTAGAGGCCTGGCATTCCAACCACAACGCCCTAAACAAACACAGAGATCTCGATGCCATCTATCAACCCTTCAGAAAACGAACAGGAAATGACATCATCACAAACCCAAGTAACCCCATCCAGGAGAAAGATATAAATAGAAAGAAGAAGACAACAGCTTCGCTTCACTTGGAGGTCACCACTGATGATGTTACCGAGCCAGATAATGAAACGCCTGGATATCAAACCTGCAGCTCAGCGAGCAAACCAACACCCTAAACTTCAACCTGAGCTACAAACTTTTACAAACCTCGCATAACCACAAAATAAGTGCACGTTTTTGATTTATCTGTGGAAAGCGTGCAGACTGTTGCATGAATTTATAAAGCGAAATAAATATATGGTAAGGAGTGTCCGTCCCCAAGGGCAATGCCTTCTGAACACATGCTAGAAGAAACCCGGGGTAAGAAGTGTCTGAGAATCATCTGCTCGGTAACAGGGACCTGGGGGTTGAATGACTCAAAGTTCCTGTAACATGAAGCTGCGAAAACCATCAGATCACCCCCGAATGTATTGAATATTGGAGCATATTTGAAGTACTGAATCCGGATGATGGATTTTAATTGTGTGTGATTTGTAAAACGTACGTCTCTACTCGATCATCTTACGTGTAACACACTGGGGCACAGCCGTTTTCCTGAAACTGGGAATAAGTTGGAACATTAACTGGAACATTTCATAATTGGTATTCTCCAGAATATTCTATAAATATGTGGGGGCATTAGAAAGGCAAGAGAGAAAGGCAGGGACGGTGCTGTATGAAATAGTGAGAGTGGTGGAGCATGAGCCTTGTACGCGGGCCGGTGCTATATCAGATACATAGTGAGTGTGAGGGAGCAGAGAAAATACAGTGACCCTTATCTTGACAGAGTGGGGAAGGTTATTGATGCTTGTCCTGTTTTGCTGGACATTTCTTCAGACTGCAGATATTGCACTGGGGTGGGTGGTGAGCTCAGACCAGGTTCGGTGAGTCTGGTAGTGTGATCCCTCTGGGAAGAGAATGGTCCCCTTTTGTACTAGCCCATCCACGAGGACCTCCGTGCTGCTGTCGACAAACCGTGGTGTAATTTCCCCTTAGCTGCCATGCTTGGCGAAAATGTGCAGGGTAGCTCCAAACCGAGAAAGCGCATCCGTGTGCCCATTGACCTTTTAAAGATAGCACCAGTGTCAGGGATCACCCAATATCCAGGGGCATCCGGGCGACTTTGAGTACCTCCAGTCATGATGGGTGGGAGGATCGGGCTGGCTTTGAATGAGAGGGACACCATGGGGTGGGGTGGGTAGCTGATGAGATGAGTTTGGTAAGATAGCACCAGGAAACTAGCTCGGCCTCGTGCAGACAACCCCTCTGTCACACTCAATGAAAATGTCACTGAGACAGATTTTTGTTAGATTCAGCCCAGTGAGGCGAAGACTCTACTGTCCTCTATCCCAGTTACGAAGCTGCACAACACATGCTCATCCAAAACTCTCCATCACGTGAACTCACAGCAATATCCCTTTCACTCATAATTCTTCAAAATACTGACCCGTGTTGGATGACATATCGAAATGTCTTCATTTCAGCATTCTGAATACTGTGAACATATCCCTCCATTGCATTTTTTTTCTCTCTCTGCACAGGTTCCACGTCAAAACACACTCATTTACAGTCATACTGCATGAGACTGCCAGTATGACTGGCCATTTGGCCCAGCTGGACCATACCAACCAAAATGTCCATCCACACTCAGACCATTTCCTTGCCCTTGTTCTGTATCCTTCTAATCCTTTACTAACTGTGTATTTGTCCAAATGCCTTTTCAATGTTGCTATTGTACCCACCTCAATCAGTTCCATTGACAGCTTAGTCCGTATGCGTGCCACACTCTATGTAAAAAAAAAAATGCCCCTCAGGTTCCTTCTTTTTTCCCTTTCCAAACATAAATGGATGTCCTCTAGTCCTCGATTCCCCAACCTTGGGAAAAAATTGAAGTATTCACCCCATGCACACCTCTCATGATTTTATAAGAGTTACACTTCTATAAGAACCCCCTCAGTTTCCTATGCTGTAGAGAAATAAGTTCTAACCTGTAACTTAGCGCCTATAACTTAGCGCCTTTAGCCAAGGAAACATATTTGCAAATTTATTCTACATTCTTTCTAGTTCAAGACTATCCTTTCTAGAGCAAGGTGAACAAAACTGTACATAATACTATTCATCATTAAACTCCTACCTGGATTTGACTTTCCAAAATGCAAGACGTCACACTTATCTATATTAAACTCCATTTGCCATTTCTCAGCCCACTTCCCCAGCTGGTCAAGGTACTGCTGCAATTTCTGATAACGTTTCTCACTGTAAAAGATGCCTCCTAATTTAGTGTCATCTGCAAACGTACTAACCTTGCGTTGTGCATTCTGGTCCAAACCATTGATATAGATAACAAACAGCAATGGGCCCAGGACCGGCCTCTGAGGCACTCCACTGGTCACAGGCCTCCAGTCGGACAAGCATACCTCCACCATAGCCATTTGCTTCATAACGTCAAGCCAATTGTGCTGACAATTTGCCAGTTTATCTTGGAGTCCATGCGATCTAACCTACTAGAGCGGCCTGCTATGTGGAACCTTATCAAAGGCCTTACTGAATTCCATACAGATTATGTCCCCCACCCTGCCCTCGTCAAACTTCCTGGACACTTCCTCAAAACACTCTATCAAAATTTGTAAGGTATGATCTGCCACGCACAAAGCTATGTTGACTGCTCCATGTCAAACTCTGTCTTTCCAAATGCATGCATATCTTTTATCTCGGAATATTCTCAAGCGGTTTCCGGAAACAGATGTGAAGCTTACTGGTCTATATTTCACAGGCATTTATTTGCAGCCCTTCCGAATGAGGGCACATTTTCTACTGTCCAGATTTCCGGGTCCTTGGCTCCTGAACGGCCTACTCTCGCCTCTTGCAGTGCTCTTAGATATCTCGGGTCAGGACCAAGAGATTTTTCTGACTTTATGCATTGTTGTGGTTCTGTTCGCCGAGCTGGAAGTTTTTGTTGCAAACGTTTCGTCCCCTGGCTAGGCGACATCATCAGTGCTTGGGAGCCTCCTGCGAAGCGCTTCTTTGATGTTTTCTCCGGTGTTTATAGTGGTCTGTCCCTGCCGCTTCCGGTTGTCAGTTTCAGCTGTCCGCTGTAGTGGTTGGTATATTGGGTCCAGGTCGATGTGTTTGTTGATGGAGTTTGTGGATAAGTGCCATGCCTCTAGGAATTACCTGGCTGTTCTCTGTCTGGCTTGCCCTATGATAGTAGTGTTGTCCCAGTCGAATTCATGTTGCTTGTTGTCTGCCTGTGTGGCTACGAAGGGTAGCTGGTCGTGTCGTTTCGTGGCTAGTTGATGTTCATGTATGCGGATTGTTAGCTGTGTTCCTATTTGTCCTATATAGTGTTTTGTGCAGTCCTTGCATGGTATTTTGTACACTACATTAGTTTTGCTCATGTTGGGTATCGGGTCCTTCGTTCTGGTGAGTTGTTGTCTGAGCGTGGCTGTTCGTTTATGTGCCGTTATGAGTCCTAGGGGTCGCAGTAGTCTGGCTGTCAGTTCTGAGATGCTCCTGATGTATGGTAGTGTGGCTAGTCCTTTTGGTTGTGGTATGTCCTCGTTCCGTTGTCTTTCTCTTAGGCATCTGTTGATGAAGTTGCGCGGGTATCCGTTTTAGGCAAATACCTTGTATAGGTGTTCATCTTCTTCTTTTTGCAGTTCTGGTGAACTGCAGTGTGTTGTGGCCCTTTTGAATAGTGTCCTGATGCAGCTTCGTTTGTATAGAGTGTTTGGATCCGCTGACCAGGTGTTTCAGTTTCTGTTGTAGTTCTTTGGCCAGTTTGTATGATGGTGTCCCTGTTAGTGATACTATGGGTCTGAGTGGGATGTCTGGTTTGTGTACTTTAGGTAATCCATAGAATTTGGGGGTGTTGTTGCTTTCCGGTTTCATTCTTTGTAGGTCTGCTCTGGTTATCTGTCCGTTTTTTGTAGATTCCTTAGTGTGTTATTTATCCTATTGGTGAGTTGTGGTGTGGGGTCAAATTCCTTCATTTGGTAAGTGTTGGTATCTGCAAGTAGTTGTTGTGCTTTTTGGATGTAATCTGATTTATCTGGGATGACCGTCATTCTGCCTTTATCTGCTGGTAGTATGATTATGTTCTTATCGTTTCTTAGTGATTTCAGTGCTTCTCTCTCCTTGGTGTTGAGGTTATGTGTTTGTCTTTTCCTTATTATCATAGTTACGACCGTTTGTCTCACTGTTTGTTGTGTCTCTTCTGTCAGTCCATTGTTCCTGAGTGTGCATTCTAGTGCTGCTGGGAAGTCTGCTGTCTTGGCGTCCCTATGGTTGTAGTTGAGTCCCTTGGCCAGTATTGTTCTTTCCGTGTCTGTGAGCTGTCTGTGGGAGAGGTTTTTAACCCAGGTGTGTGTTGTAGTGTCCTCTTTGTTGTGTGTTAGTTTGGCCATTTTTTCTTTTAGTGCCGTTTTATTGCGGTGTGTTGTCCTGTTCTGTCCTATGGTGACAGCCTGTTCTATCGTCCGGGTCCATTCACGATTAGTGGTTTTTGAAATTAACGACTTTTGGCGCGCAATTTCTTGTTTGTACTTGTGGAGTCAGTTGTGCGCGTCTGTGATCATGAACTGGGTCATCCTGAATCCGTTCCGCTTGGCTGTTTCCCTGGCTTGTGGGTTGTTGACTGGCGATCTGTATCTGACACATTGAGGATGGATTCGATTCTTTCGGCATTCGTGTAGGAACCGGAGTTGTTCGTATGTGGCGCTTTGTCGGTTAGCGCAGGATTCCCATTTCCTGATTTGTCTCAGCGTCTCTCGCCCGTAAGTGTTCAAAGTTTGTGCGAAGATTTGTAGCTCCTAGCAGCACTAGAATCCACACTCAGGAACAATGGACTGACAGAAGAGACACAACAAACAGGGAGACAAACTGTCGTACCTATGATAATAAGGAAAAGACAAACACATAACCTCAACACCAAGGAGAGAGAAGCACTGAAATCACTAAGAAACGATAAGAACATAATCATACTACCAGCAGATAAAGGCAGAATGACGGTCATCCTAGATAAATCTGATTACATCCAAAAAGCACAACAACTACTTGAAGATACCAACACCTACCAAAAGAGGGAGTTTGACC
>NC_057716.1:113962817-113977449 GCF_004010195.1 Chiloscyllium plagiosum
GATGCTGCCTGACCTGCTGCGCTTTTCCAGCAACACATTTTCAGCTCTGATCTCCAGCATCTGCAGACCTCACTTTCTCCTCCTTTCTTATCATAGGGCAAGCCAGACAGAGAACAGCCAGGGAATTCCTAGAGGCATGGTATTCATCCACAAACTCCATCAACAAACACATCGACCTGGACCCAATATACCAAATACTACAGCGGACTGCTGAAACTGACAACCGGAAGCGGCAGGGACAGACCACTATAAACACCGGAGAAAACATCAAAGAAGAGCTTCGCAGGAGGCTCCCAAGCACTGATGATGTCGCCGAGCCAGGGGACGAAACGTTTGCAACAAAAACTTCTAGCTCGGCGAACAGAAACACAACAACCAGCACCCGAGCTACAAATCTTCGCACCAACTTTGAACACTTTATGCATTCTAATATGTCCAACAGCACCTCTATTGTGATAGGTACTGTACCAAGATATGACAAGTAACCTCCCAAAGATCACAGGTCTTCAGGTCTTTCTTCCTGATTAACACAGAAGGAATATTGAGGACATCAGCCATCTCTTGAGGTTTTACACATGCATGCCTGTTTTGGATTTTAAAACGTCCTATTCTCTCTCGAGTTATTCTTTTTCTTTATTATACTGAATTTGGATTCACCCTATTCTGCTCAGCCAAGGCTATCTCATACCCCACTTTAGCCCTGCTGATTTCCTTTCTCAGTAAACTCCTGTATCCCCTGTGCACCTCCAGGGATTCCCTTGATCCCAGCTGCCTGTACCTGAGTGATGTCTCCTTTTTTTGCTGGTCAGAACCTCAATATCTCTTGTCATCCAGGGTTCTCTATTCCAACCTCACTTTCCCTTCACCCTCACGGGAACATATAAACGTTGACCTCGAACTATCTCACTTTTGAAGCCCTCCCACTCGCCCGGGATCCTTTTACCTGGAAACAAACTACTCCTATCAACCCCTGCAATCCCCTGTCTAATTCCAACAAAGTATGCCTTATCCCAATTTAGAACTTTAATCTGTGGACTAATTTTGTCCCTACCATAACTATTTTACAGCTCTAGTCACTTTTGCCAAAATGCTCCCCCACTTTACCTCCGCTACCTATCCTGCCCTATTTCCCAACAGTAGGTTGATTTTGTCCCTTCCCGAGTAGGACCATCTACATGCTGCTTGTGAAAGCTTTCCTGAACACACTTAACAAATTATGTTCCATATACGTTCTTAACCCTCTGTAAGTCCCAGTCTATGTTAGGATAATTTAAATCACCTATTATGAGAACCCTATTGCTCCTGCAATCTCGCCAGTCTCCCTGCATATTTGTTCTTCCTATTCCCATTGATTATTTGAAGGCTTATTGTGCAACTGCTGTACCATTACCACCCCACCCCTTCTTACTTGTTTCACCATTCACAAAACCTCATTGGATATTATCTCAGTTATTCATCTTTAAATACTAGAGTGATACTCGTCTTAATCAGAACTATTGGTATTTAAATTGTTTTTATTTCCATCTCTTCCTCGCAGTGACTTTCACAATCGTCGCATCCGTTGTCAATACATAGTGGAGATATGGAGCTGTAAATGGATGGGAACTGCACATCCTGTCACTGTCAGCACTGGTTACATGTTTCTCCACACTGGGCAGTGATCTAACGTAGTGTTACCAAACAATGCAACAGCCTGGGTTTATATACGAATGAACCAGTGCGGACTACACTGCTCCCCATGCTGGACATTTAGCCCGGAATATAGATCAAGCATTGGTGTGGGCTGCACAGAGTTTCACTCTGGACATTGCTGGGTTGCATAGAGCTGTACACTAGCTGGACCTACACAGTGCTCCATCCTGAATATGTAATGGATGGGCTGTTTTATGTGAGTTGGATGCGAATGTGAGAGTACTAAACACCTGGCAATGCCTTTGTTTTGTGTTTTAATTCTTGTGATTGGACTCTTCAAATCTCGACTCAGCCGGTTAGACCCATCCCTCTGGATGAGTGATGGTGACTGATGTTACAGCATCTGCAACATGACCAACAAATGGAGCAGAGGCTGCAGAGAAGACAATCTCCGTAAAATAGAATGATGGAATCACCATCAGATCAGCCGTGATCTTAGTGAATGTTGAGGCAGGATTGAATGGGCCACTAATGCAATTTATTCATATACTTCTGTTTGTTCCAAGCAAACCCCCCTTCTCTACTCGTGTCTCATACTGGTGGGGAGTGAGTCTGCTGTCCTAGTGTAACAGGATTCTGAGGCCTCACTAACTTCCAGATTTCGCTGTGCCCCAGTTTCGAGCACTGAGTGAATCCTTCCTGTCCCTGTGTCCCAGTCTCGACCAGCTAAGTGACTACCTCCTGATCCAAGGTTTGTGAAAGTAGATGTCCTCCTCCTGTTCCTGTGTAACAGGCTGCAATAGCTCTGTGCTCACCTGCTGCTCTTGTGGAATGAATTTGTGGGGCTGGATGGCCTCTTCACATTCCTTACAGATGCTCTTGAATAAAAGCCTTTCTCCTGTTTCTGCAAAACATTATCATAATCTGAATGATGTATTTTTGTATTTTACTCTCAGCAATTGAGCAAATAAGCTGACTGACAGAATTCAGAAGCCGAATACCCTCCTCCTGTTCCTGTGCTATACACTCAAGAGGCAATAGAGTCTCAGAGATGTACAGCACAGAAAAATAACTTTCAGTCTGATGATACCGACCAAATATCCTACATAAATCTCGTCCCCGTTGCCAGCACTTGGCCCATCTCCCTCTAAACATTTACCATGCATGAATCCGTCCAAATGCCTTTTAAATGGTGTAACTGTACCTGCCTCCACGACCCCTTTCGGCTGTTCAATCCATACATACAGCAGTCTCTGTGTGAAAATGTCCCTATTTAAATCTTTCCCCTCTCAGCTTAAACTAATTTTGGACTCGTCAATCCTGGGTAAAAGACATTGACTGTTTACCTTATCTATGCCCCTCATGATTTTATAAACGTCTTTAAGGTCACCTTTCAGCCTCAACACTTGAAAATAATCCCAGCCTACTCAAACTCTAGCTGTAACTCTCACCCTCCAACACTTGCAACATTCTTTTAAATCTCTTCTGCACTCATCTTTCCGACAACAGGGAGACCAGAATTAAAGGCAATATTACAAAGTGAATCCTTCCTGTACAGATGCAAACCAATGTCCTGTACAGATGCAACATGCCATGCAAATGTTTAGACTCAAAGCACGCACCAATAAAGGGAAGATCACCAAGTGCCTTCTTCGCTGCGCTGTCTACCTGTGACGGAATTTCAAGGAACGGAGAACCTGTACCACAAGGTGACACGGTAGCTCAGTGACTAGCATTGCTGCTTCAGAGTGCAACGATCTGGGTTTAATTCCATCCTTGAATGATTGCCTGTGTGGAGTTTGCACATTCTCCTCGTGTCTGCATGAGTTTCCTCCAGATGTTATGTTTTGCTCTGACAGTATAAAGACATACAGATAAGGGTAGATTGGCCATGCTAAATTGCGTAAAGTACCCAGGGATGTGTAGACGAGGTGGATTAGCCATTGGAAATGCAGGCTCAGAGGGATAGGGTAGGGGTTTGTCCAGTGGGATACTGTTTAGAGGTTCGGTGTGGCCTCGATGGGCCGAATAGCCTGTTTCCTCAATGTCGGGATTCGATAATTTCTATGGAGTTCTTCTTGATTGGCAGCTTTCGACAGGGCCCTACCTACATCTCTTGCCTTGAATTGTCTTGCCTAAATGCAACACCTCACATTTAACTAAAATAAACTCCATCTGCGACTCCTCGGCTCACCTAAGCAAAGTCGCATTATAGTCTGAGAGATCATTCTTCACTGTCGACTACACTACCAAATTTGGTATTATCTACAAACTTACTGACTTCATATACTCAAATGCAAATGATTTGTGTAAGTGACAAAAGGCAGTGGACCCACTATCGATCTTTGCGGCACGTCACTGGTCACAGGTCTCCAAGTTTCCAATATTCAAGAAAATGTTGGATCTAAATGGCGAGCTCTCCCTGTATTCCAGGCAGTCGGACCTTGCTAACCAGTCTACCATGTAGAACATTTTGGTTTTCTTAATGAATTCCGTAAAGACAACATCCACTGTCCTGCCTTCATCAATCATCTTCATCACTTCCTTAAAAAAATTCCATCGAGTCAGTGAGACGTGATCTCCAATGAACAAAGCCCTCTTCAGTCCTTGTCTTTCCAAATGCCTATGCATCCTTTCCCACAAATTCTCCTCCAACAATTTAGGCACCCTTGAAGTCAGGCTCACTGATCTATAGTTACCCGTTTTTTCCCTTACTTTCTTCAATAATGACACTACGTTAGCAACCCTCCAGTCTTTTGCCACCTCAGCTGTGGAAATCAATGTTGCAAATATATCAGCAAAATGTTGAGCAATCTCTTTCCTAGCTTCCCACAAGCATCTGGGATACAACTGATCAGGTCCCAGGGATTTGTTCACCGTTATGTGTTTTAAAATGTCCAACACCTCCTTGTAATATAGATACGTTTCAATGTATCACTATATATTTCTTCATTCACTCGCTCTTGTAACTTCCTCCACATTAAATACTGAGGAGAAATACTTGTTTTGTAACCCTCTAATCTCCTGTATTTCCATACATAGGTAGCCTTACTGATCTTTAAGGTGCACCATTCTCTCCCTAGTTAATCTTTTGCTGTTAAAGGATGTCTAGAATTTCTTCAATGCCTCGTTAACCCTATTTCTAAAGCCATCTCATGGCCATCTTTTTCTGGCCCGATTTCCCCATTGACTATGCACTTACTGCCCTTATATTCCTCTCGGGATTCACTTGATCTCAGCTCTGTTTACCTGACATATGCCTCCTTCCTTATCTTGACCAGAGCATCAATATATCTCGCCATCCAGCACTCCCTGCACCCACCAGCCTTGCTCCTCTCACTAATGGGAAAATGTTGGCTCTGGACTCTCTGAAACCAAGTTTTGATGGCCTTGCACTTCCCAACCATCCCTTTACCTGTGAATAGGGTGTTCCAATTAGCCTTTCACAGGGCTCGCCTAACACTTTCAAAGTCGGACTTGTTCAAAGTTAGAACTTTAATATTTACATCAGGTCTTTCCTATTCCAAAACTAATTTAAAACTAATATTTACGTGTAACAGACTTGAAAGTTAAATAAACACTTCCTGTCCCTTTGTAACAGGCTTGAGAGGCCGAATGGGCTCCTCGTGGCCCTCCGTAATAGACCAAAAAGGCTGAATGGCCTCCTCCTTTCCTTGTGTAACAGACCCGAGACATTAAATGACACAGCAACCAGTGGATTACGAGCAGCCGTTAAACTGTATCTGATGGAAACACAAACAACACAATGTACTCCAGGTGCCCTCTCAGTAACACTTCATACAGCTTCAGCGACACATCTCTTTCATGTATGGCAGGCAGTCTAACCTTGTTAACCAGTCTACCATGTAGAACATTTTGGTTTCCTTACTGAATTCCATAAAACAACATCCACTGACCTGCCTTCATTAATCATCTTCATCACTTTCTCGAAAAATTGCACTGAGTCAGTGAGATGTGATCTCCAATATACAAAGCCTTCTTCAGTCCATGTCTTTCCAAATGCATACACATCCTTTCCCTGAAAATCCCTTCCAACAATTTAGTTACCGTTGTTGTGGTTCTGTTCGCCGAGCTGGAAGTTTTTGTTGCAAACGTTTCGTCCCCTGGCTAGGCGACATCATCAGTGCTTGCGAGCGCTTCTTTGATGTTTCCTCCGGTGTTTATCGTGCTATGTCCCTGCCGCTTCCGGTTGTCAGTTTCAGCTGTCCGCTGTAGTGGTTGGTATATTGGGTCCAGGTCGATGTGTTTGTTGATGGAGTTTGTGGATGAATGCCATGCCTCTAGGAATTCCCTGGCTGTTCTCTGTCTGGCTTGCCCTATGATAGTAGTGTTGTCCCAGTCGAATTCATGTTGCTTGTTGTCTGCGTGTGTGGCTACTAAGGATAGCTGGTCGTGTCGTTTCGTGTCTAGTTGATGTTCATGTATGCTGATTGTTAGCTGTCTTCCTGTTTATCCTATATAGTGTTTAGTGCAGTCCCTGCATGGTATTTTGTACACTACATTTGTCTTGCTCATGTTGGGTATCGGGTCCTTCGTTCTGGTGAGTTGTTGTCTGAGCGTGGCTGTTGGTTTGTGTGCCGTTATGAGTCCTAGGGGTCGCAATAGTCTGGCAGTCAGTTCTGAGATGCTCCTGATGTATGGTAGTGTGGCTAGTCCTTTTGGTTGTGGTATGTCGTCGTTCCTTGGTCTTTCTCTTAGCACTGAAATCACTAAGAAACGATAAGAACATAATCATACTACCAGCAGATAAAGGCAGAATGACGGTCATCCTAGATAAATCTGATTACATCCAAAAAGCACAACAACTACTTGCAGATATCAACACCTACCAAAAGAGGGAGTTTGACCCCACCCCACAGCTCACCAATAGGATAAATAACATACTAAGTAATCTACAAAAACACGGACAGATAACCAGAGCTGACCTACAAAGAATGAAACCGGAAAGCAACAACACCCCCAGATTCTATGGATTACCTAAAGTACACAAACCAGACATCCCACTCAGACCCATAGTATCACTAACAGGGACACCATCATACAAACTGGCCAAAGAACTACAGCAGAAACGGAAACACCTGGTCAGCGGATCCAAACACTCTATACAATCAACACAGGATACTATCTCAGTTATTACCTCAGTGATACTCGCCTTAATCAGAACTACTGGTAACTTGAACTGTTTCCAATTACATCTCTCCCTCGTAGTGATTTTCACATCCGCAGCACCCCTTGTCAAGGCACAGTGGAGACATGCAGGTGTAAATGGATGGAAGCTGCACATGCTGTCACTTTCAGCATTGGTTACAAGTTTCGCCACATTGGGCAGTGATCTATCACAGTGTTAACGAACAATGCGACAGCCTGGGTTTCTTTATGAATGAACCAGTGCGGACTGCACAGCTCCACATGCTGGGCATTTAGCCCCGGATTATAAATCAAGCATTGGCGTGGGCTGCACAGAGTTCCACTCTGGGCCGGATCTACACAGTGCACCGTTCTGAATTTATAATGGAAGATCTGGTTAGGTGAGTTTGATTGCGAATGTGAGAGAACTAATTAGCTGGCAATATCTTTATTTTGAATTTTCATTCTTGTGATTGGACCCTTCAAATCCTGACTCATCGTTAGGCACGACCCTCTGGATGAGTCATAGTGACTGTTGTTAAAGCAGCTGGGTCTGCAACATGACTAACAAATGGAGCAGAGGCTGCAGAGAGGACAGTCTCCGTAAAATGGAATGAGGAAATCATAATCAGATCAGACGTGGTCTTAGTGAACAGTGGGGCAGGATTTATGTTTGTTCTAAGCAAACTCCCCTTTTCTCCCAGTGTCCCATACTGGTGTGGAGTGAGGCACCCCCTCCTGTTCCTGTGTAACAGTATCCTGGGGGCTCACTCGCCTACAGATTTCTCTGTGGACCAGTTTCGAACAGTTGAGTGACTGCCTCCTGTTCCTGTCCCAATCTTGAGCAGTTGAATGACTGCCTCCTGTTCCTGTGTCCCAGTCTCGAGCAGTTGAATGACTCCCTCCAGTTCCTGTGTCCCAGTCTTGAGCAGTTGAATGACTCCCTCCTGTTCCTGTGTCCTAGTCTCGAGCAGTTGAGTGACTCCCTCCTGTTCCCGTGTCCCAGTCTCGAGCAGTTGAGTGACTCCCTCCTGTTCCTGTTTCCCAGTCTCGAGCAGTTGAATGACTCCCTCCTATTCCTGTGTCCCAGCCTCGAGCAGTTGAATGACTGCCTCTTGTTCCTGTGTCCCAGCCTCGAGCAGTTGAATGACTGCCTCCTGTTCCTGTGTCCCAGTCTCGAACAGTTGAATGACTCCCTCCTGTTCCTGTGTCCCAGCCTCGAGCAGTTGAATGACTGCCTCTTGTTCCTGTGTCCCAGTCTCGAGCAGTTGAATGACTCCCTCCTGTTCCTGTTTCCCAGTCTCGAGCAGTTGAATGACTCCCTCCTGTTCCTATGTCCCAGTCTTGAGCAGTTGAATGACACCCTCCTGTTCCTGTGTCCCAGTCTCGAGCAGTTGAATGACCGCCTTCTATTCCTGTGTCCCAGTCTCGAGCAGTTCAGTGACTCCCTCCTGTTCCTGTATACCAGTCTCTAGCCATTGAATGACAGCCTCCTGATCCCACGTTTGTGAAAATACATGTCCGCCTCCTGTTCCTGTCCAACTGGCTCCAATAGCTCTGTGCTCACCTGCTGCTCCTGTGGAATGGATGTGAGGGCCGGAATGGCCTCTTCACGTGCTTTACGGCTTTTCTTGACTAAATGCCTTTCTCCTACATCTGTAAAATAACATCAAAATCTGAACGACTGGCAGAATTCAGAAGCTGAATAGCTTCCTCTTGTTCCTTTGTTATACACTCAAGAGGGAAGAGTGTCAGAGATGTACAGCATGGAAAGAGACCCTTCAGTCCGGCCATCCATGCCGACCAAACATCCGAAATAAATTTCGTCCCTTTATCCAGCACTTGACCAATCTCCCTCTCACGACTTCCAAATGGCTTTTAAACGGTGCAACTGTACCTGCCTCCACCATCTCTTTTGGTTGTTCAATCCATATGCACAGCATTCTAAGCGTGAAAATGTCCCTATTTAAGTCTTTCCCCTCTCACCTTAAACCTTTGTCTTCTAATCTTGGACTCGCCTATCCTGGGGAAAAGACATTGACTGTTTACCTTATCCATGCACCTCATGATTTTATAAAAACCTCTTTAAGGTCACCCCTCAGCCTCGACACTTGTAAATAGTCCCAGCCTATTCAAACTCTCCCTGTAACTCTAACCCTCCAACATCTGCAATATTCTTTTAAATCGCTTCTGCACCCTTTCAAGTTTGACAACATCTTTTTCACAGCAGGGTGACCAGAATTAAAGACAAAATTACAAAAGTGGCCAAGCCAATGTTCTGTACCAATAAAGGGAAGATCGCCAAGTGCCTTCTTCACAGCGCTGTCTACCTGTGACGGCACTTTCAAGGAACGGAGAACTTGCACCACAAGGTGACACAGTAGCTCAGTGACGAGCGTTGCTGCTTCAGAGCACAGCGATCTGATTTTAATCCATCTTTGAATGACGGCCTGTGTGGAGTTTGCACATTCTCCCCGTGTCTGCATGAGATTCCTCCGGATGTTATGTTTCCCTCCGACTGTATAAAGATATACAGGTAAGGGTAGATTGGCCATGCTCAATTGCGTAAAGTACCCAGGGATGTGTAGGCGAGGTGGATTAGCCATGGGAAATGCAGGCTCAGAGGGATAAGGTAGGGGTTTGTTCAGTGGGATACTGTTTAGTGGATCGGTGTGGCCTCGAAGGGCCATGTAGCCTGTTTCCTCACTGCAGGGATTCGATAATTTCTATGGAGTTCACCTTGATTGGCAGCTTTCGACGGGACCCTACCTATATGTCTTGCCTTGATTTGTCTTGCCAAAATGGAACAACTCACATTTATCAAAAATAAACTCCATCTGCCACTCCTCGGTTCATCTAAGCAAAGTCCCATTATAGTCTGAGAGATCATTCTTCACTGTCGACTAAACCAACAAATTTGTTATTATCTACAAACTTACTAGCCATACTTCATGTACTCAATTGCAAATTATTTGTATCAGTGACAAAAGGCAGTGGACCCTCTATTGATCTTTGCGGCACGCCACTGGTCACAGGTCTCCAAGTTCAATGAACAAATGTCCACTGTCACGCCCTGTCTCCAATATTCAAGAAAATATTGGATCTAAATGACGATCTCCCCCTTGATCCCAGGCAGTCTGACCTTGCTAACCAGTCTACCATGTAGAACATTTTGGTTTTCTTACTGAATTCCATAAAGACAACATCCACTGTCCTGCCTTCATCAATCATCATCATCACTTCCTCAAAAAATTCCACCGAGTCAGTGAGACGTGATCTCCGATGTACAAAACCCTCTTCAGTCCTTGTCTTTCCAAATGCATATACATTCTTTCCCTCAAAATCCCTTCCAACATTTTTTTCACCATTGCCGTCAGGCTCACCAATCTATAGTTACCTGGTTTTTCCTTACTTTCTTAAATAATGACACAATATTAGCAGCCCTACAGTCTTTTGATACCTCACATGTGGAAATCAATGATACAAGTATATCATTAAAATACTGAGCAATCTCTTTCCTAGCTTCCCACAAAAGTCTGGGATTCAACTGATCAGGTCCCCGGCATTTGTTCACCTTTAAGTGTTTCAAAATGTCCAACAACTCCTTATAATATAGACACTTTTCAAGATATGAGTGTATATTTCTTCATTCTCTCGCTCTTGTAAACTCCTCTACATTAAATACTGAGGAGAAATTCTTGTTTTGTATACTTCCCATCTCCTGTAGTTCCACACATAGGTAGCCTTATTGATCTTTAAGGGGCCCTATTCTCTCCCTAATTGATATTTTGCCATTAAGGGATTTGTAGAATTTCTTCAATGCCTCAGTATCCCTATTTCTAAAGTCATCTCATGTCCACATTTTTCTGGCCCGATTTCCCCGTTGACGATACACTTATTGCCCTTGTACACCTCTCGGGACTCACTTGATAACAACTCTGTTTACCTTACATATGCCTCCTTCCTTAACTTGACAAGAGGATCAAGATATCTAGCCATCCAGCACTCCCTGCACCCACCAGCCTTGCTCCTCTCACTAATAGGAACACGTTGGCTCTGGACTCTCTGAAACCAGGTTTTGCTGACCTTGCATTTTCCAAACATTGTTTTACCTGTGAATGCGGTATCCCAATCAGCCTTTCACAGGGCTCGCCTTACACTTTCAAAATTGGCCTTGTTCAAAGTTAGAACTTTAATACTTACAGCAGGTCTTCCCCATTCCAAAACTAATTTAAAACTAATATTTATGCGTAACAGACTTGAAAGTTAAATAAGCACTTCATGCCCCTCTGTAACAGGCTCGAGAGGCTAATTAGGCTCCTCGTGGCCCTGTGTAATAGACTGGAAAGGCTGAATGGCATCCTCCTGTCCCTGTATAACAGCTCCGAGACATTAAATGAGACAGCACCCTGTGGATTACGAGCAGCCGTTAAACTGTATGGGATGGAGGTCCATCCCTTCTCAGTTACAGAAACACAAACAACACAATGTACTCCAGGTGCCCTCTCAGTAGCACCTCATACAGCTGCAACGATATATCTCTTTGTTTTGAATGATTATTTTGGCAAAATGTGCCAATATTCCAGCTTTCCACCTTTTCAAGTAGCAACAGGCTAATCTAGGCTGAATGGCCTTCTCTTATCCCTCTGTAAGAGGCCCATAAGGACAGAATTGCTTCGACCTGTTCCTGAGCAGCAGTCTCAATGCTCTGTCTCAAGGTTATATAAGGATTTCCTTACAGGTCACTTAAAACCAGGAGTAGCCGCACACTGGTCAATAAATATCATACTTTGGGTTAAGGTATCTAGAAACGTGCCCACCCAACTTTTTTTATGCAGCCGATCTGTTATTTTATAACTGCCTCCTTTCATAAACAGAGTGGAAATATATAGACCCCTGCTGTGTTCTGTTAATACTCTCATATACAAGTTAATAAAAAGATTTAAAAGTTTTAATGATTTATGATCCATCCTTCAGCATCCCTCAACCATTCCATCCAAACCCAGCAAATGTTCCCTTTTATAGTGATATGAAAAGTGATGTGTGGAACTCGTTAACTGAGCCTGTTTATTTAGTCATGATTTGGAGATGTCGGTGTTAAATTGGAGTGTACAAAGTTAAAAAAACACACAACACCAGGTTATAGTCCAACAGGTTCAATAGGAAGCAAATTAGCTTTCGGAGCGGTGCTCCTTCATCAGGTGATAGTGGAGGAGATACTTCTAAGGCACAGAATTTATAGCAAAATTTTACAGTGAGATGTAACTGAAATTATACATTGAAAAATACTTTTATTGTCTGTTGAGTCTTTCATCTGTTCCAATACCATAATAGTTTCACTTCTTTCATGTGTAAATCACAAAACTTTTTTTTTTAAAAAGTTGCATTTTCAAGTTAGCAGTAACAATGAGTGTTAGCTGGACACTATGTTGAAGGTGTTAGCCCTCTCTGTTCTCTGTCTATGCCATTATGTTTAGATTGATTCAAATCTGAAAAGTGAAATAACAGAGTTTTACATGAATTCATGCACAAAATATATGTGTGCATGTGGGTCTTTGTCTGTTTGTGTGTGTGTGTGTCGGTCTGGATTGGGGTGTGGTGAGTGTGAGAGAGAATGGATATGTGTGTGTGTACTGATGTAGTGTCTTAAGTCTATAAGGGGTGCATGTGTGAGTGTGGGAGTGTGTGTGCTTGTCTGGGGTGGGGGATTTTGAGTGTCAGTGAGAGAGTGTATATGTGTGTGCATGAGTGTAGAGTGCTCTAAGTCTCTGAGAGGATGCTTATGTGATTGTAGGAGTTTGTGTGTCAGTAAGGGTGTGTGTGAGTGTCTGTATGCGTGTCGTGTACATGTGTGTCCCTGTGTATGTGTCTGTATAAGAGTGCCTGTGTTTGTGTGTGTGTGTGTGTGATTGTGTTTATGTGTGTGTGAGTAGGAGTGTCTGGGTGTGTATAGTGCAATGGTGGTCACCTGTAATGTGATATGAACCCAAGGTCCCGGTTGAGGCCCTCCCTTTGGGTACCGAAATTAGCTATCAGCCTCTGCTCGGCCACTTTTCACTGCTGCCTGTCCTGAAGTCCGCCTTGGAGATTTGTCACCCGTCGGTCCAAGGATGAAGGTCCTCGAAAACTGAAGTGTTCCCCATTTGGGAGGGAACACTCCTTTCTGTCTGTCTCCAGTCTGCGGTGCCAATTCATCTGTTGTCATAGCCTTTGCTCAATTTCCCAGTCTTTGTACAGTGACTGTGATTCATGCCAATCTGCATGGATTTTAATTATTCCAGTGGAGGGTTTCCATCTTTTAATGATAAATGGGCGCTATTCAATGTGTTATCCCATAACATGAGCAGGAGCATCACCGACAGCACTGACAGGGAACAGCAGATCCAGAGAGAGGGGGAGGAGAGATCAGAATCTGAGAACATTAGACTGGAATGTTCCAAAAATATATCAGAATCTGGGAAGATTAGACTGGCATGTTCCAACAATAGACAGGAGTTTATCCATTTATGTTTGGCATCTTTCTGCATTTTATTGCTGGTCATTATCATTGCGGATTTATTACACTATTCTCATTATTCAATATTTTAATTATCCTTTTCTGGCTATCGTTTTGTGTTCCTGGTAAGTGTCACTGTCCAGATCTTTTTTTCTATAAACCGGTTATGACTGTATTACTGTTCTTTCATATGGTCCACACTTCTTGTCACTATTACTTTACTGTTGAAATTCTCAATCCATATATCACTCTACAGACCACTACTAACTACATCAATGAACGTGTTCAATTACTGTCTCCCTCTCTGTTCTGGCAGCGTTACTCATGTGTCTCTATGTTGATCTACTCAGTTCCAGCTGCGAACTACAATTTATTGTATCATTGCCTTTGTTATTTAAATATTAACAGCATGGAGGTCACTCTCTACTGTTCTGGTTACAAACTCCACTTCCTTCCACTGTTTACATCCCATCCCTGGCCAATAACTGCGACCGAAGTAGACACGACACAACTGTGGGAGATCCCTTTGACCATGAGCTGTTTCCTGACACCATGCCCTGACCATTTCTAACTTGAAATACTCACCACTCCAGAATATATCTCACTGGTTTATTCCATCTGCTGTTTGAACCTTGAGCTATAAAATACAGTCTGAATGAAGCCAATAATCTGCAGCTGACACTCCCGACTTCAAACCTTCCCAAGCAAATCTGATTCGAACTCACACCAAACTCACATCCATCTGTCATTCATGTGCACGCCTATGTATATTGCTGTTGTGTCTGGCAATGCCTTTATTTTGATATTCCCAAACACTTTATCTCATCTATCCATGAAACTTCTCTCGTTCTCTCTTTGTTGATTAACAAAAAGCCTGCCAGTTGTTCGTATGTAAAATAGTTTCCTCCATGTGCGTTCCTTCTCAAACAATGAGTTTCACATTCAACCACACCAATCACGCACACACACACACACTCTCCCTCATTCTCTGATGAATATACACACACACAAACACACAGCAGCAAACCTTCCCATTGTAGGCAGTAATCTGATGCGAGTACAGTTAGCATATGATAGTCAAGTTTACAATATTCTCTATGCTGGGCAGAGAGTACAGTTTACTGAGGGCACTAGCATGGTCTGCACAGCTCTCCATGCTGGGCTGTCATCTTGTCCCAGTTTATGTTGTTTGTGGTGTTCTATGAAGCAGATTGAGAATTTGATGTAACAAACCATTCCAGCTGATCTGACAATGCCTTTATTCAATGTTCTCATTCTTGTAATTTTACTCTCGAAGATCTCACTTCTCCAGTTCGTCCCACTGCCCTGTTTTATTTCCCCATATTTCCACAATAT
>NC_057716.1:113977949-113989771 GCF_004010195.1 Chiloscyllium plagiosum
AGGTGCGAGCGAATTCCCCAGGTTCCCCAGTCAGTGCGTGCAGTCATTTATTCTCATCACAATGCAGTGTGACCTGCCTGTACCTAATAATGTGGCCCCTTGTTTTAGACGTCCCAGCCAGGGGAATTATCATTCCTGCTTCCTGTCTGACTCACCCTGTCAGACTTTTGTATATTTCACTGATATGTCCAATCATTTTCCTAAACCCCATGGAATACAGGCCCAAACACCCCAAACTCTGCTCCCACATCAAGCCCGTCATCAAGATATTAGTCTGGTCATCCTTCACTGCTCTCTCTCAATGTCAGGTTTGTCCTTTATGAGGTACGGAGATCAAAACTGCCCACAATATTGCACAATGTTTGAGATGATGTCTCACCAAGGCCCTGTACAGCTACAGTAGGACACCCTTACTCGTGGACTCAAATCCCCCTGAAATGAAGGTCAACACACAATTTGTCTTCTTTACTACTTTCTGTTCGTGCAATATTGCTTTCAGTGACTGGTGTACAAGGAGATCCAGATCCTTTTCAAGTTATAGCTCCCCATTTGCTGGTTCTGTCTACACTGGTCAGCCTGGCAATGCCATGCCCAGTATTGACTCCTGGTTGCAGAACTCGCTGCGCTGCATGGGCCTCAGAGGTTTATGCAGAAGGAAACAACAAAAAGGAACATACGTCCCAGTAGATCAACATGCTTCAACCAATCCCTTTCAAATGGTACACTGCCAATTTATCGTTTCAACCAAAGGGCACACCGTCACCTCTATCCACATTGTTCTCCATCTGTCACGTATTTACCCATTCACTCCACTTGTCTTAGTCTTCGTGGTGCTTTTTTACATCCTCCTCACCCACTCACAATCCCACATCCGTTAGTGCTGTCAGCAGGCTGAGATATATTGTATCTGATTACAGCAACCAAATGTTTAAAGGGCATTGTGAACAGCTGGGCCCCAAGCACTGACCCCTGTGACACCGTAGCAACCGTCCTCTGTTAATTTCTATTTATTTATTTCGTGAATCTGGGTGTCACTGGCTGGGCCAGCATTTATTGTCTGTCCATAGTTGCCCTTGTGAAGGTGGTGGTGAGCTGCCTTGTTGAACGCTGCAGTCCACTTGCTGTGGTTGACCTCCAATGCCATTAGGGAGGGAATTCCAGGATTCTGACCCAGTGACTGTGAAGGAGCGGTGATATATTTCCAAGTCAGGATGGTGAATGTCTTGGAGGGGAACGTAAAGATGATGGTATTTCCATACATCTGCAGCCCTTGTCCTTCTAGATAGACGTAGTCGTGAGTTGGGAAGATGGTATCTGAGGATCTTTGTTGAATCATTTCATTGCAGCATGTAGATAGTAAAACACTGCTGCTGCTGCTGAGCGTTGATGGTGGAGCATTGTGGATGAAGGGACAGTCAGACTGGTTGCGTTGTTCTGGATGGGAAAAGCTTCTTGAGTGTTGGAACTGCACTCATCCAGGCAAATTGGGAGTCTTACATTACACTTCTGACTTATGCATTGTAGATGATGGACAAACGTTTGGAAGTCAGGGTGTGAGTTACCCGCCGCAGTATTCCTAGCTTCTGATCTGCTCTTATAGTTACTGTGTTTATGTGGCGAGACCAGTGAGTTTCTGAGCAATGATTACCCACCAGGACTTTAATACTGGGGATTCGGTGTTAGTTACACCATTGAATGCCAAGGGGCAGGTTAGATTGTATTTTATTGGTGATTGTCACGGTCTGACATTTGCGTGGCCTGAATATTACTTGCCATTTGTCAACCTGGATACTGTCCAGATCTTGTCGCACTTGAACATGGACTGCTTCAGTATCTGAGGAGCCACAAATGTTGCAGAACATTGTACAATCATTGGCGAACATCCCCGCTTTTGACCTTAAAATGGAGGGAAGATCGTTGATGAAGCAGTCCGAAAGAAGTTTTCGGCCACTGCTCAAGGGACTCCGACAGACTTGCAGCTGAGTTAACTGAACTTCATCAACCATGACCATCTTCCTACATGTCAGTTATGAATCTAACCAGCAGGGACTTTGCCTCTGATACCCATTGATTCCAGTGTTGCTAAAGCCCCTGATACCACACTTGGTCGAAGGCAGCCTTGATTTAAAGGGCTATCGCTCTCACCCCACCTCTGGAATTCAGCTCTTTTGTCCATGTTTGAAGCATGGTAATGAGGTCAGGAGCTGAGTGGCCCTGGTGGAGCCCAGACTGGGCGTCATTGACCAGGATATTGCTGAGCAGGTTGCTGCTTAAAAGCACTGAGACCTTCCACCACTTTACTGATGATCGAGAGTAGACTGATGGGGTGGTAATTGGCCAGATTGGATTTGTTCTGCTTTTTATATACAGGAGATACTTGGGGTAATTTTCCACATAATCAGGAAAAGCCATTGTTGTAACTGTGTTGAAACAGTTTGGCTTGGGGAGTGGCAAGTTATGGAGCACAAGTTTTCAGTACGATTGCCAGAATGTTGTCAGAGTATGGACCCTTTGGAGTATCCAGTATCTCCAACCATTTCTGGATATCGCGTGGACTGAATCGAATTGGTTGATGACTGGTAATTGAATTGCTGAGGACCACTGGAGGAGGCTGGAATGGATCATCCACTTAGCACTTCTGACTGAAGATTATTGCGAATGGACCAGCCTTATCTGCTACACTGAAATGCTGGGCTCTTCCATCATGGAAGAAGGGGTTATTTGTGGAATCTCTTCCTCCAGTGAGTTGTTTAATTTTCTCCACATATTTCTAGACTAAGTGTGGAAGGACTGCAGAGCTTAGATCTGATCCTTTGCTTGTGGGATGACTTAGCTCTGTCTATCACTTATTGCTTATGCTGTTTGGTGCACACGTTGTCCTGTTTGGTGCCATCACCAGGCTGACACCTCATTGTCAGGTATGCCTGGTGCTGCTCCTGCCATCCTGGCCACTCCATTGAACCAATGAGGATCCTCTGGATTGATGGTAATTGTTGCCAGGGTGATATACCAGGCCATGAGGTTGTGTGGTGTACAATTCTGCTCCTATAGATGAACCACAGCACCTTATGGACACCCAGACTTGAGCTACTATGCGGTGGCCACTCTTACCGATACTGTCATGGACAGCTACTTCTGCAACTGGCAGATTAGTTATTCTGTGGTCAGTATGTATTTTCCTCTTGTTGGTTCCTTCACCACTTGCCAGTCTGGCAGTTATATCCTTTCGGACCCGGCCAGCTCGATCAGTATTGCTGTAGCTCAGATACTCTTGGAGGTGGACATTGAAATCCTCCACCCAGAGTACATCTTGCATCCGTGCTACCCTCAGTGCTTCCTCCAAGTGTTGATCAACATGGAAGAGTACTGATTCATCTGTTGAAAGAGGCTGGTACATGGTAATCAGCAGAACGTTTCCTTTCCATGTGTAAACTAATGCCATTAGACTTCATGGGATACGGAGTCAATGTTGAGGACTCCAAGAGCAATTCCCTTTCAACTGTATCCCAATGTGCCGCCACTTCTGCTGTATCCATCCTGCTGATGAGACAGGAGATATCCGGGGAAGGTGATGGAGGGTCTGGGACATAGTCTGAAATAGATCACCCACTCAGTACTTCTTACTGACGATTGTTGCGAATAAATCAGCCTTATCTTATACACTAAAGTGCTGGGCTCTTCCATCATGGAGAAGGGGTTATTTGTGGAATTTCTTCCTCCAGTGAATTGTTTAATTGTCACAACGTTTCTTGACTCGATGTGGAAGGACTTATACCTTACAGAATCATACCTTGCAGACTGTTGCTTGACGAGTCTCTTTATTTCTATTCACTGTTAACTGCCAGTTGTCCCATTTTAGAAACATACCCATACATTAGCCCCAATCCACTAAGATTTGATTTTGCAAACTGGGCTTGGAGCTTTACCAAAATTTTCCTAAAAATCAAAATATTTAACATCCATTGCTTCTCTTTCATGTGTCTCCCAGTCTGTTTCTCAAACATAATTCCCATTTCAAAAATTATGTTAGTGTTGTCTATGACCGTTACTTTCAGCCCCAATAATGTCTCCTAAACAACTTACTTACTATGTTCGATGTTGCACGTACTCTACCATTTTCCTACACCAGACTTGGATTCCTTGTATTGTTTGAGATTGTTTGAAGACAGAACGGAGGTAGTGGCTTCATGTCTCTGCCAATTCCTTGTTCCCCATTCTCCATTCTCTTGTCTCAAACTGTAAGGAAACTGCATTTGTTTTCTTATATTTGTCACAATGACATGATTTAACAAGTTATTACCGTTCACTCTTATAACCCTTGGGAATATACTCTTCAGAAACTCATCAATTCTTGCCTTGATAATTGATCTTCCACACCATACACTCACAGGAGCATCGACTCTGTGCCTACAGAAGTACAGCACGATCTATATTAGTCCCACTTTCCTACAGCAGGCCCATAGCCTGGAATGTTGTGACACTTCCAAGTGCTCGTCCAAGTACTTTTTAATTATTGTGAGGTTACCTGTGATGATTTCCCGCTCAGAAAGTAATCCCAGAACACAACACCCTCTAGGTGAAAAAAAATGTTTAAATCCTCAATGAACCTCAAACGTTTCACTTTAAAAGTGTGTTCGCTTGTTCTTGACCCCCTGACTAAAAGGAACATCTGCTGCCTATCCACCCTGTCCGTGTCACTCATAATCGTATCCTTCTGAATCACATCCCCACCATCCTTCTCTGCTCCCAAGTAAACAACCGGAGTTTAGCCAGCCTCTCTCCATAGCTGATATGCACCATCCTAGGGGACATCCTGGTGAATCTCCTCTGCAACCTCTCCAGTACAATCACATCCTTCCTGTAATGTGGCTCCCAGAAATACATACAGTACTCCACCATGGACTAAACAAAGTCCTGTATAGCATTTATTATCTATGCCCGATTAGGAAACACAACACCCAAGGTCCAATTCTTAACTAGCCCATTACCCTGTCCAGCGACGTTCAGGGATGTGTGGAGAAGCACACTCTGAGGTTACCAGTGTGCTGGCATTCATTGAGTCCCCTCCTGCCTGGTTCCTTCTCCCAAAGTGCATCACCTCATATTTATCAGGGTTACATTCTATCTGCCATTTATCTGCCCATCTGACCATTCCATCTGCATCTTCCTGTAGCTTAAGGCTTTCCTCCTCACTGCTAACCACCCAGACAATATTTATGTCAAAAATACACTTCCTTATCATACCTCTCCCACTCGCCTCCTAGTCCCTTCCACGTCCACATCTTTTTTTAATGAATAACACAAATGATAGGGGAAAGGCACTGATCCCTGTGGTACACCAGGGGACACTGGTCTCCAGTCACACAAACAGCCTTCTCCCACCACACTCTGCGTTCTGCCACTAAGATAATTTTCGTTGTAACTTGTCAAGTTATCCATCATATCGTGAGGTTTTACTTTATTTTCAATTTCCCAGGTGGAATTTTTTTCAAAGGCCTTCCTACAGAACAAAACAATCGACCACCTCAAACTAATGCAATCAAACCCACTGGATGTGACTTCTTTCTGATAAAGTCATGATGATTATGCCTGAAATAACCTTGCAACTCTGATAGGAGTTAAATTTTCTCCTTCTCTCTTTTCTCCAGTAGTTTCCTTAACAGTGATCGAATACTCGCTCGTCTATAGTCACCTGGTCTATCTCTCCCACCCTTACTGTGAAGTGGAATCGTATTAGCAGTTCTCCAGTTCTCTGGCACGTCCCCTATGGTCAGATTCTTATTAAAATATTCAGTCAGGGTCTTACCTCCCTTGACCCCAACAGCCGACTGTGATACAACTCTTTCAGACATGGAGATTGGTCCAAATTTACACAGAACAAAACCTCAAATCCCTGCTCGTATTTTGCATCAATCTGTTCAAGATTTTTGCAGTCCATCTTCTTGAATTCTGTACCTGCATCCTCCTTCTCCCAAGTAAAATAGATGTGAAGGTCTCATGTAACAATCCATCAATGTTCTCCAGCTTGAAACACAGATTGCCCCTTTAGTTACTAATGGACACTAACTGCTGATTATTATGTTCTACTTGTCCGTGTAAAATATCGTGGGATCCTGCAGATCTCGCCTACTTGCACTTCTCCATATCCCTCTGTTATTCAGTCCCCGCTATGTTTCTAAATTTCACTGCAGTCACCTCTCATGTTTTGAAACTCGAAATCACAGGCTGAGTTTCCACATCAGACAATCTTGCCATTTTAGGGATTAATCTGGATGATACCTTTTGCAGTTCTTATATCGTCAGTGTATTCTTTCTGAGATTGGGACTCCGAATGATACACAATACTCTAAGTTTAGTCTCACCAACACTTGATACAACTGGTTCACTACATCCTCTATATTCCAATTACATTCACAAGAATGTAAACCTCATTTTTACTTTCCATTTGCATATGTTCTTCCCACGACCTCTCGCTTTAACATTTTTTTATGAGCTTACTCTCTAAGTTCTTAAAAAAGAGCTCCTAAATATCCAACTCCATGTTATCCATTGGTTCTTCATTGCCTAACTCTCCAAGAATCATCTTCAAACCATTCCCAAAAATGTTTGCCACTTCTGGTATTCCTTTCATCGATACATTATCATACTTGCCATGTATGTTATTACCTTTTAACTATCTAGTAGCATGTTCTTTGTAATCGAGTCCAACAGACACCCTACTGCGGATGACAAGTTAACTGGTTTGCAGTTCACCACTCTCCATCTTCATCCTTTCATAAACTGTTGGAGAATATTTATAACCTTTGCCTTATCCAGATTTCGGGTATGTGTCGGAAAGTAAAGTGAAAATCCGCAATGCAATCAACATGCCTATTGCTGCTTCTACTGAAATTCTTGGATGAAGTGCAACTCGTCTGTCAGATTTATAAATACTCAATCCAGCTTTCTTTTCATAGATGACGACAACATTGATAAGAATGATCTTAGACTTTACTTACAGAAGTCCCATGGTCACTTGGTATTTCTGGAAGAATTTCTGGACATTCTTCCATGAAGATAGACACAAAGAAACGGTTTCTTTTCTCTGCGATTTCTCTGTTCTCTGCAATTTAAGCTGCCTCCTTTAATCTAATAGGTAGATGAAGGTGGGGTTGAATGTGATAGTCGGAGAGGAGGGTGGACTAGATTGATAGGAAGGAAGGTGGACACACAGGAACATTCAAAAGGGCGATGCAGACTTGAAAGGTTGGAGTGGGATAAGGTGGGATTAGGGGAAATTGGGAAATGGGAAAATCCACTATGATCCCCTGTGGTTGGAAGGTCCCAAAACAAAAGATGAGGCTTTCTTCCTCCAGGCTTCTGGTGGCTTGAGTTTGGCGATAGACCAGGCCCAGTGCCCTCATGTCCTCGGCCGAGTGGGAGGGGGATTTAAAGTGCTCAGCCAAAACGCGATGAAGTTGTTCAGTGTGGCTGTCCCAGAGATGTTCGCTGAAATGATCCACAAGTTGACCTCCTGCCTCGCCAATGTAGAGAAGACCACATTGGGTTTAATGGATGCAGCACATGAGGCGTTCTGTCTCTCTTACTCACCTATCACTTCCAACCTCACCTTCATCTATCTATCGCAATTCCAGCTACCTCCCCCTGTCGCACCCCCTTTCATGTATCTCTCAGCACCCTTGGCCAATAAGCTTCATTCCTGATGAAGGGCTTGTGCCCGAAACATCGATTTATCTGCTCTTAGTATGCTGCCTGACTGTGTTTTTCCAGCATCACACTCTTCGCCTCTGATGTCCAGCATCTGTCGTCCCCAATTTCTCCTCACACCTTCAGGGCTTGCATGACTCAGATTTATAACGATTACTTCAAATAAAACAAAAACTGCCGTGTACTCAAACAGCATAAAAGAAAACCAATACATTGTGGTCACTGTTCCCAAAAGGTCCTTTCCAGCAAAATTTTCAATGAGTTCTTCTGATCACTCAACACCAAATCCTAAATAACTTGATCTCGAGCTCAGTGCTCGACATAATGTTCATGTAAACCATCTCACACTTGGTCATGAGATACATTTTTCCCAGCATTAGCATTCAATTGGGTTAACACAGTTTAGATATAATTTAAACATATATTATTACTGCAGTACCCACAAATGTGTATATCTCATTTCCTGTTTTATAACATGTCCAGCATTTGTACTGCAGCTTTCACTTTGATATATAACTCCCATCAATGTTGCTCCTCCTTGCTGTTTTTGCGCTCCACCTTACTAGATTCTGTGGAATCTGAGTGACGTGGGCTCTGGGGCGATGAATGGTAGAGATCATCTCACCACATCAATTATGATCTTCTCAAACCTTAATCTCTCCAGATCTCCCGTTATGCTGATGGAGTAGAGAAGGACAATGATCTTCCAACAATGCTCTGTATTCCCCCAGAGAGCTGAGACAGCTCTAAGCTGGGTGGGAATCTTAAAACAGGCTGGTAAAGTGTTGTTGCTGCTATACAGGGTCTTAGTGAGATCACATCTGGAGTAGTGTGTACAGATTTAATCTCTTCAATGAAGAAAATATGTTTTAAATTGGACGCGGCTCAGAGATGGTTCCCTCAACTGATTCCTGCAATGAAGGTGCTAGCTTATAACGAAAGGATGATCAGGTTGACCCAGTAGCCATTGGAGATTACAAAAATTAAAGATGATCTTATTTGAACATAGATGACAGAAGGATTCAACATGTGAAGTGAATTACACGAGAGTGGAGGAATCCATTCCGTTCTCCAGCCTGTTACACAGGAACAACAGGATGATATCCAGGCCTTCGAACCTGTTACACCAAAACAGGATGAGACTATTCAGGTCCTGGAGCCTGATGTACACTTACAGAAAGGAGGTAATCAGCCTCTCGAGCCTATGCTGTACCAGTATCCTGTTAAACAGCAACAGGATCAGTCCATTCAGCCTCCTCATGTCTGTAACATAGGAACTGGAAGAGGTCACACAGTGACTGGAGTTTGTTACACTGGGATAACAGGAGGACATTCAGACCCACCGAGCCTATTGCAAGGGAACTGCATAAGGATAAAAACTATCTGAGACTTCTTTCTTTGAGAAAGGAAGAGGTAATCTTGACACGTGATTGTTGTATGGGGAGAAGAGAAGACCAATCAATCCCTCGGTCCCATCTCCGGGATACATGAGGAGACCGTTCAGTATTTTCACCTGTTATGGAGAAGTATGAGAAGACCCATCAGCCCCTCAAAATGTTATACAGCAACAGGAAGATCCCATTATCTGCCAATCCTCTAAACCATTAACAGGAGGAGGTTGTTCTGGCCTTGCAGATGACAACATGGGAACACCAGAAGGACATCAGCCCATCGATATTGTACACCAGCAGGATGATGACTCCATTCAGCCACACATGGCTCTGACTCAGCAATTGGAGTCGACTTCTTAAAGCCTTGTGCCCATTAAATAGGAATTCAAAGAAAACGTGAAGGTTTTCGAAAGGGAAGAGCTTGTAATAATGGAATACATTAGGGCCTAAAATGCAACAATAAAATATTGTAATTTAAGGCAAATTATTAGAATCTATTGTTGAGGACATTTGCAAACTTAAACCACAATTCGTCAGAGTCAACATGGTTTTACGAAGGATAAATCGTGTTGCAGTTGTTTGCTTGAGTTATGTGAAGATGTCACAAACAAGGTGGACCGTGCGAATCCTGGAGATAGAACATATCTGGTCTTCCTGAAGGCATCGGATATGTCGCTTCTCCAAAGAGTAAGTGGTAAGGTCAGACAACATGGGTCTAGGAGTAATTAGTTCGCTTGGATGGAGGATTGGTTAACCAACAAAATGTAGTCAAATAGAATAAATGCGTCATTTTCTTTTGGCAAATGCAATTTGTGGGATGCCATTGACTTCAGTGCTCATGCCTCAAACATTTGCGATCGATGTTATTACTGTACTCGGTTGATGGGATAGAAAATACGATGCAACATTTTCAGATGACACTAACATGTGTGGGAAATTGCTTCGGAATGATGATGCAAGAGATTTTAAAACTATATGGATAGGTTGGGTGAACGGGCCAACAGTTGGCAAGGAAACTTAACGTGAATAAATATGGAGCTATTCAAGTTGGCCAGTGTAATAGAGAGACAAATTATTATTTAAATGGAGAGAAAGTTCGAAGTGCTTAGGTGCAGAGGGATCTGGGTGTCTGCTTGCATATCATAGAAAACCTGCCTGCGGGTACTGCTAGTAATGAGAAATGCAAGCATAATTTCAGTGGTTATTTATAAAAGGATAGAGTAGAAAGGTAGGGAGTGTTGGTGTAGCTATGCAAGGCATTAGTGAGGCTACAACTGGAGTACAGTTTGGGTGTCCTGCAGAATGAACTATTTCCATTGGAGGCAATTCAGAAGAGCGTCATTGGATTGATTCCATATTTGAAGTGTTTGTCTTATGAAGAGAAATTGAACAGATTATACAGATGCTGAGTTTGGTGATGTCGCTGTGGTAAGCAAGAGATTAAATTCTCAAGAGAGGGTGGACAGTCTGCAAATAGATTCAGAGGGGTAAAGACAATAGATAATAGTTTAGCAGGTGGAATTTAAGATGCTATAACCTGTTATTTCATTAAAAGAAAAAAATGGAAAGCGAAATGTTACTGAAATGGAGAGGGATTACAGGACTTTATGATACTGTGTATTGGGGGGTTCACTCAGATCCGTTCAGACAGGGGAGGTTTGGCTCCATCCCTGATCGAATGCTCCCAGACGCTGCAAAGGACCCTATTGCTCTCCGTACACATGGAATACTTTGATGTGGTTGATTGGTGGTGGGGATGGTGTTTTGAAACGTGCATCAAGGGGACGGCCTTTATCCAAGATATATTCATTTCTTTCTACGTGGAGGCCCGATGGCGATGAAAATGGCTGACTGCTTCTGAATGAAGAGGCCGTGATTGCTGCCAGGACTGTGGGTATTCACCAACATGATGTACTGTGCATGGACACACTGTAACATTAATAGAGAGAGCTCCTTCAGTCCTTCTACCTCTCCCTATTGACATGAGTACGCTGCAGTAAGTCCCCTCTCAGTAACACCTCATACAGCTTCAGCGACACATCTCTTTCAAGTTTGGCAAGCAGTCTAACCTTGTTAACCAGTCTACCATATAGAACATTTTGTTTTTTTACTGAATTCCATAAAACAACATCCACTGACCTGCCTTCATTAATCATCTTCATCACTTCCTCAAAAATTTGCACTGAGTCAGTGATACGTGATCTCCAAGGTACAAAGCCTCCTTCAGTCCTTGTCTTTCCAAATGCATACACATCCTTTCGCTGAAAATCCCCTCCAACAATTTAGTTACCATTGACGTCAGGCTCACCAATCTCTGGTTACCTGTTTTTTCCTTACTTTCTTAAATAATTTTGGCAATATGTGCCAATATTGTAGATTTCCACCTTTTCAAGTATGAACAGGCTAATATAGGCTCAATGGCCTTCTTGTATCCCTCTGTAAGAGGCCCACAGGGGCAGAATTGCTTCGTCCTGTTGCTGAGTAGCAGTCTCAATTCTCTGTCTCAAGGTTATGAAAGGATTTGATAGCAGGGCCCTTAAAACCAGGATAAGCCTCACACTGGTCAATAAGTATTATACTTTTGGTTCAGATATCTAGAAACTTACGCACCCGACTTTTTTATGCTGCCGATCTGTTATTTTATAACTGCCTCCTTTCATAAACAGAGTGGAACATATATAGACCCCGGCAGTGTTCTGTTAATACTCTCATATACATATAAAA
>NC_057716.1:113991095-114000338 GCF_004010195.1 Chiloscyllium plagiosum
TTAAGATGTGACTTCATCGAGACGTACAAGATAATCAGAGGGTTGGATAGAATGGGCAGTGAGAGTTTTTACCCTCGGATGGTGAAGGCTAACACGAGGAGGCATAGCTTTAAATTGAGGGGTGATAGACATCGGATTGATATTAGGTATAGTTTCTTCACTCAGAGTGCAATAGGGGCCAGGAATGACCTGCCTGCAACAGTAGTAGAGTCGCCGACATTAAGCACATTTAAATTGGCCATGGGTAGACATATGCATAATAATGGAACGGTGTAGTTTAAATGTGAATCAGATTATTTGCACCATTCGGTGGCATTGAGTGCCGAAGGGCCTTTACTCCGCTGTAACTTTCTTTTTTCTATGAGTGTCGGCCCGGTGCAGTCTGGAGACTGGGCCTGGTGCAGTCTGGAGACTGGGCCCAGTGCTGTCTGGATACTTGTTGCTGGCACAGACTGGTTTGTTATTCGAGTCAGTTCTCTCTTTCAGTTTTATTTCTCTGCTGGACTTTCGTTTATTATTCTTTCAATTTTGTACCAAATACTTAAGAATCTACACTTAGATTTCTTGTACCTGTGATAGCGCGTAAGTGAAGTCATTGCAAACTTTCCACTGCAATCATTAAACTGCACGTGACAATGAAGCCAATTCAATTCAAATGTGAGAGAGTCACTGTCTTTGATGCTCCTTCCAAACAAACCTGCTGCTTGTGCAGTGACATGGAGCGTCCGGAGAGAATTTTATGACTTTATTTTAAACACAAGAGGGAGGGGCAGACAGCGAGAGAGTGAGGGGAAACATTTTGATTCCCATTTCAATGGATTTACTCCCAAAGAACAAAAACCCAAATGCTCAGAAACGCAGATGCAGAGATACATACATCAATACACTGAAGCACATATGCACGTGCGTGCGCGCACACACACAAACCATATTCGCGCAGATCCATTGAGATATTCAGCCCTTCATGCCTGTCTTGACATTCCGTGGCTGATCCTATCATGGCCTCTCCTTTATTTCCTCCTTTGAAATAAGGCAGGGGAAGTGGCTTTAATGTGAGAATGAGGGCATTTTGGGAGCTGTGAATATAATGCTGTTAGTTTGATAATAATCCTGCAAAAGAATATGCCTACTCGATAAGTTTACATTATAACTTGTGGCAAGACCAATTGTGATGGAAATGGGCAAAAACTTTCAAAAGATGATTGGGGGAAGCTGTTGAAGGTGAAAGGACGTCAGTGAAGTGGAGTTCCGCAGGGATCAGTTCTGGGTCCTCTGCTGTTTGTAATTTTTATTAATGACTTAGATGAGGGAGTCGAAGGGTGGGTCAGTAAATTTGCAGATGATACGAAGATAGGTGGAGTTGTGGACAGTGAGGAGGGCTGTTGTCGGCTGCAGAGGGACTTAGATATGATGCAGAGCTGGGCTGAGGAGTGGCAGATGGAGTTCAACCCTGCCAAGTGTGAGGTTGTCCATTTTGGAAGAACAAATAAGAATGCGGAATACAGGGTTAATGGTAGGGTTCTTAGTCAGGTGGAGGAACAGAGGGATCTTGGGGTCTATGTACATAGATCTTTGAAGGTTGCCACTCAGGTGGATAGAGTTTGTAAGAAGGCCTATGGAGTATTATCGTTCATTAGCAGAGGGATTGAATTCAAGAGTTGTGAAGTGATGTTGCAACTGTACAGGACTTTGTTTAGGCCACATTTGGAGTACTGTGTGCATTTCTGGTCGCCTCACTTTAGGAAAGATGTGGGAGCTTTGGAGAGGGTGCAGAGAAGATTTACCAGGATGTTGCCTGGAATGGAGAATAGGTCGTACGAGGATAGGTTGAGAGTGCTAGGCCTTTTCTCGTTGGAACGGCGAAGGATGAGGGGTGACTTGATAGAGGTTTATAAGATGATCAGAGGAATAGATAGAGTAGACAGTCAGAAACTTTTTTCCCTGGGTACAACAGAGTGTTACAAGGGGACATAAATTTAAGGTGAAGGGTGGAAGGTATGGGGGGATGTCAGGGGTAGTAACCTTTACTCAGAGAGTGGTGGGGCATGGAATGCCCTGCCTGTGGGAGGAGCAGAATCAGAATCATTGGTGACCTTTAAGAGGCAATTGGATAGGTACATGGATGGGTGCTTAAGCTAGGACAAATGTTCGGCACAACATCATGGGCCGAAGGGCCTGTTCTGTGATGTATTGTTCTATGTTCTATGTTCGGAAGGAGCATATGTCAGGTAAACAGAGCTGCGATCGAGTGAATCCCGAGAGGAATACAAGGGCAGTAAGTGCATAGTCAACGGGGAAATCGGGCCAGAAAAAATGTGTCCATAAGATGGCTTTAGAAATAGGGTTAACGAGGCATTGAAGAAATTCTACACATCCTTTAATGGCAAAAGATTAACTAGGGAGAGAATAGTGCATCTTTAAGATCAGTCAGGCTACCTTTGTATGGAACCACAGGAGATTGGAGGGTCAAAACAAGTATTTCTCCTCAGTATTTAATGTGGAGAAGGTTACAAGAGCGAGAGAATGAAGAAATATATTGTGATACCTTGAAACGTACCTATATTACAAGGAGGTGTTGGACATTTTTAAACACATAACGGTGAACAAATCCCTGGGACATGATCAGTTGTTCAAAGTTTGTGCGAAGATTTGTAGCTCGGGTGCTCATTGTTGTGGTTCTGTTCGCCGAGCTGGAAGTTTTTGTTGCAATCGTTTCGCCCCCTGGCTAGGCGACATCATCAGTGCTTGGGAGCCTCCTGCGAAGCGCTTCTTTGATGTTTCCTCCGGTGTTTATCGTGGTCTGTCCCTGCCGCTTCCGGTTGTCAGTTTCAGCTGTCCGCTACAACTTGAGCAGTTCATTGCCTGGAGACAAAAACAAATTTAAATTCGGCCAATTAGATTAAATTATACCCCAATCAAAATGCCAATTTCTAATCAGGTTTTAATTGAGTATATTGACAATCTTAAAAGCCAGTGGTACAATCTGATGGTCTGGTGTATAAGACCGGGCAAATTGAACAGTTGAGAGGAGAAGCACCAATCTTAGCATGTAGACTGCTTGAAAAAATATATCTCTCTTAAAAGTCCCTTTTCTATCAGTAACTTGTAAAGCAGAAATTCCTAACAAGGAGAAAAAAAGATACAGGAACATTCAAAGACAAGAACCAAAAGCTGCCTGGTTTTGAGATAAGAAGTATTGTTTTGTACATTTTAATTGGGAGATTTATCGGACTAGTATTATAGAACAGAAGGTAAAATATAGGTTAGAGAAATAAATTGTATACAGTGGTTAGTTAATTATTTTCTGTTATACTTTAAACCATCACGTCTAGGAATGGGAGTTGGCTATCCTTTTCTTCTTCTCTCGTGAATCGGTTTCCTGTGAGCGTGGCGTTGATGATCCGGTGTGTGTTTTCTATTTCCGTGTTTTTAAATGATTACAAACGTGTCATCGACATATCTGACCCAGAAGAAGATGTGGTCAAAGGCTGACAGAGCGGATGGCTTCAGGTAGGAGGATGTCAGCTAGATCAGAGCCTAAAGTAAGTGTGTCTTATTGTAGCAGGCAGATGTGTCAATTTTGAGGAATACACGCCTTAAAGGAGTACACACAAAAATGATGTCGCCTAGCCAGGGGACGAAACGTTTGCAACAAAAACATCTAGCTCGGCGAACAGAACAACAACAATGATCAGTTGTATGCCAGATGCTTGTGGGAAGCTAGGAAAGAGATTGCTCAGCATTTTGCTGAAAAAATTGTGACATTGATTTCCACAGCTGCGGTGTCAAAAGACTGGAGGGCTGCTAATGTCGTGTCATTATTTAAAATAGTAAGGAAAAAACGGCTAAGTATAGATCAGTGAGCCTGACGTCACTCGTGACTAAATTGTTGGAGGAGATTTTGTGGGAAAGGATGTATATGCATTTGGAAAGACAAGGACTGAAGAGGGCTTTGTGCATTGGAGATCACATCTCACTGACTCGATGGAATCTTTTTAAGGAAGGGATGAAGATGATTGATGAAGGCAGGACAGTGGATGAAGGCAGGACAGTGGAATTCATGAAGAAACCCAAACTGTTCTACGTGGTAGACTGGTTAGCAAGGTTAGACTGCCTGGGATCCAGGGAGAGCTCGCCTGTTAGATCCCAAATTTTCTTGAATATTGGAAACTTGGAGACCTGTGACCAGTGGCGTGCCGCAAAGATCAATACTGGGCCCACTGCCTTTTGTCACTTACATAAATCATTTGCATTTGAGTATATGAAGTACAGTCAGTAAGTTTGTTGATAATACCAAATTTGGTGGTGTACTCGACAATGAAGAATGATCTCTCAGACTGTAATGGGACTTTGCTTAGGTGAGCCGAGGAGTGGCAGATGGAGTTTATTTTAGTTAAATGTGAAGCGTTGCATTTTGGCAAGACAAATCAAGGCAAGACATGTAGGTAGGGCCCTGTGGAAAGCTGCCAATCAAGGAGAACGCCATAGATATTATTGCCTCCCTACAGTGAGGAAAGAGCCTATTTAGCCCATCGAGGCCACACCGACCCTCTAAACAGTATCCCACTGGAGAAACCCCTTCCAAATCCCACTGGGCCTGCATTTTCCATGGCTAATCCACCTCTCCTACATATCCCTGGGTAATTTACGCAATTTAGCATGGCCAATCTATCGTTATATGTATGTCTTTATACTGTCAGAGCAAAACATAACATCCGGAGGAAACTCATGCAGACACGGGGAGAATGTGCAAACTCCACACAGGCAGTCATTCAAGGATGGAGTTAAACCAGATCGCTCCGCTCTGGAGCAGCAATGCTAGTCACTGAGCTACTGTGTCACCTTGTGGTTCAGGTTCACCGTTCCTTGAAAGGGCTGTCACAGGTAGACAGCTCAGTGAAGAAGGCACTTGGTGATCTTCCCTTTATTGGTGCATGCTTTGAGTCTAAACATTTGCATTACATGTTGCACCTGTACGGGACATTGGTTTGGCTACTTTTGTAATATTGCCTTTAATTGTGGTCACCCTGCTGTCGGAAAGATGAGTGCAGAAGAGATTTAAAAGAACGTTGTAGGTGTTGGAGGGTGAGAGTTACAAGGTGAGTTTGAATAGGCTGGGATTATTTTCAAGTGTTGAGGCTGAGAGGCGACCTTAAAGACATTTATAAAATCATGAGGGCCATAGATAAGGTAAACAGTCAATGTCTTTTACCCAGGATTGGCAAGTCCAAAATTAGTTTAAGGGGAGAGGGGAAAGATGTAAATAGGGACATTTTCACACAGAGACTGCTGTGTGTATGGATTGAACAGCCAAAAGGGGTAATGGAGGCAGGTACAGTTACACCATTTAAAAGGCATTTGGACGGATTCATGCTTGGCAAGTGTTTAGAGGGAGATGGGCCAAGTGCTGGCAAGGGGGACGAGATTTATGTAGGATATTTGGTCGGTATGGACGATCAGACTGAAAGGTCTTTTTCCGTACTGTACATCTCTGAGACTCAATTGCCTCTTGAGTGTATAACATAGGAACAGGAGGAGGCTCTTCAGCTTCTGAATTCTGTCAGTCAACTTGTTTGCTCAATTGCTGAGAGTAAAATACAAAAAATACATCATTCAGATTTTGATGATGTTTTGCAGAAACAGGAGAAAGGCTTTTAGTCAAGAGCATCTGTAAGGAAAGTGAAGAGGCCATTCAGTCCCACCAATCCATTCCACAGGAGCTGCAGGTGAGCACAGAGCTATTGAAGCCTGTTACACAGGAACAGGTGGAGGACATGGATTTTCACAAACCTTGGATCAGGAGGTAGTCACTCAGCTGCTCAAGATTGGGACACAGGAACAGGAGCCAGTCATTCAACTGCTTGATACTGGGACACAGGGACAGGAGGGAGTCGCTCAGTGCTCGAAACTGGGGCACAGGGAAGTCTGAACGTTAGTGAGGCCCCAGATTCCTGTTACACAAGGACAGAAGGAGGTGACTCACTCCCCACCAGTATGGGACACGAGTAGAGAAGGGGAGTTTGCTTGGAACAAACAGAAGTATATGAACAAATTGCATTAGTAGCCCATTCAATCCTGCCTCAACATTCACTAAGACCACGACTGATCTGATGGTGATTCCATCATTCTATTTTACGGAGATTGTCCTCTCTGCAGCTTCTGCTCCATTAGTTGGTTATGTTGCAGACTCAGATGCTGTAACATCAGCACCATCCATCATCCATAGGGATTGGTCTAACCGGATGAGTTGAGATTTGAAGAGTACAATCACAAGAATTAAAACACAAAACAAAGGCATTGCTAGATGTTTAGTTCTCTCACATTCGCATCCAACTCACATAACCAGCCCATCAATTACATATTCAGGATGGAGCACTGTGTATGTCCAGCTAGTGTACAGCTCTATGCAACCCAGCAATGTCCAGAGTGAAACTCTGCGCAGCCCATACCAATGCTTGATCTATATTCCTGGCTAAATGTCCAGCATGGGGAGCTGTGCAGTCCGCACCGGTTCATTCATATATAAACCCAGGCTGTTGCATTGTTTGGTAACACTATGTTAGATTACTGCCCAGTGTGGAGAAACATGAAACCAATGCTGAAAGTGACAGAATGTGCAGTTCCCATCCATTTACAGCTCCATATCTCCACTGTGTTTTGACAACGGATGCTGCGAATGTGAAAGTCACTGCAAGGAAGAGATGTAAATGGAAACAATTTAAATACCAATAGTTCTGATTAAGGCGTGTATCACTTTAGTATTTAAAGATGAAATAACTGAGATAATATCCAATGAGATTTTGTAAATGATGCAAACAAGTAAGCGGGGGTGGTGATGTTATAATTGTTGTACTATAAGCCTCCAAATAATCAATGGGAATTAGAAGAACAAATATGCAGGGAGACTGGCGAGACTTGCAGGAGCAATAGGGTTGTCATAATAGGTGATTTTAATTATCCTAACATAGACTGGGACTTCCAGATGGTTCAGAACTTAGATGGAACGTAATTTGTTAAGTGTGTTCAGGAAAGCTTCCACAAGCAGCATGTAGATGGTCCTACTCGGGAAGGGACAAACTCGACCTACTGTTGGGAAATAGGGATGGATAGGTGACGGAGATAAAGTGGGGGAGCATTTTGGGAAAAGTGACCAGAGCTGTATTAATGTTAAAATAGGTATGGTAAGGACAAAATTGGTCCACAGATTCAAGTTCTAAATTGGGGCAAGTCGAATTTTGTTCGAATTAGACAGGGGATTGCAGGGCTTGATTAGAGTAGTGTGTTTCCAGGTAAAATGATCCCGGGAAAGTGGGAGGGCTTCAACAGTGAGATAGCTCGAGTTCAAGGATTATATGTTCCTGTGAGGGTGAAGGGAAAGTAAGGCTGGAAGAGAGAACCCTGGATGACAAGAGATATTGAGGCTCTGACCAGCAAACAAAAAGAGACATTGCTCAGGTACAGGCAGCTGGGACCAAGGGAATCTCTGGAGTTACACAGGGGATACAGGAGTTCACTGAAAAAGGAAATCAGCAGGGCTAAAGTGGGGTATAAGATAGCCTTTGCTGAGCAGATTAGGGTGAAACCAAATTCAGTATAGTAAAGAAAAAGAACAACTAGAGAGAGATAGTACGCCTTAAAATCCAAAGTAGGCATGCATGTGTAAAACCTCAAGAGATGGGTGAGGTCCTCAATTTCCCCTCTGTGTTTAACATAAAGAAAGACATGAAGACCTGTGACCTTTGGGAGGTTAGTTGTGAAATCTTGGGACAGTCCATATCACAGTAGAGGTGCTGTTGGACATTTTAGAATGCATAAAGTCAAATAAATCTCTTGGTCCTGACCAGATATATCTAAGAGCACTGCACGAGGCGAGAGAAGATAGTTCAGGGGTAAGGTCCTGGAAGATTGGACAGTAGCAAATGTAGTGCCCTTATTCAGAAGGTCTGCAAAGAAAAGCCTGGGAAATATAGACCAGTAAACTTCACATCTGTTTCGGAAACCACTTGAGAACGTTCGGAGATATAAGATATGCATGTATTTGGAAAGACAGAGTTTGACTTGGAGCAGTCAGCATAGCTTTGTGCCTGGCAGATCATGCCTGACAAATTTTGATAGAGTTTTTGAGGGAGTGACCAGGAAGGTTGACGAGCGCAGGGTGGTAGACATATTCTATATAGATTTCAGTAAGGCCTTTGATAAGGTTTCACATGGTAGGCCGCTCTGGAAGGTTAGATTACATGGACTCCAATGTAAACGGGCAAATTGGCGACACAGTTAGCTTGACGTTATGAAGTAAATGGCTGTGGTGGAGCTATGCTTGTCGGACTGGAGGTCTGTGACTAGTGGAGTGCCTCAGTGATCGGTCCTGGGACCATTGTTGTTTGTTATCTATATCAATGATTTGACCAGAGTGCACAACGCAACGTTAGTAAATTTGCAGATGACACTAAATTAGGATACATCATTTACAGTGAGGAACATTATCAGACATTGCAGCAGTACCCTGATCAGCTGAGGAAGTGAGCTGAGAAATAGCAAATGGAGTTTAATATAGATAAGTGTCTTGCATTTAGGAAAGTCAAATCCAGGTAGGAATTTAATGACGAATGATAGTGCCTTAAGGCGTGTAGTGCAACAAAATGACGTTGGAGATCAGGTGCACAGTTGTCTGAAATTTGAGTCACAGATACAAAGGACAGTGAAGAAGGCTGTTGGCACATTGGCCTTCTTCAACGCATTGAGTATAGATGTTGGGACGTTATGTTGCAGTTGTATAGGATGTTGGTAAGGCTGTATTGGAGTATTGTGTTCAGTTTTGTTCAGCTTGCTCTAGAAAGGATATTATTGAACAAGAAAGTACCTAGAACAAATTTCCAAAATGTTCCCTGGGCTAAAGGCTCTAAGTTATAGGCAGAGGTTGGACAGGTTAGAACTTTTTTCTTTACAGTGCAGGAAACCGAGGGGGTTCTTATCGAAGTGTAGCCCTTATGAAATCCTGAGAGGTGTGCATGGGGTGAATACTTCAAAATTCTTTCCCAAGGTTGTGGAATCGAGGTCGAGAGGACATCCATTAATGTTTGGAAAGGATAAAAAATGTAAAAAGGAAACTGAGGGGCAACTTTTTTCCATAGAGTGTGGCACACATATGGCCTGAGCTGTCAGTGGAAGTGATTAAGGTGGGTACAATAACAACATTGAAAAGACATTTGGACAAATGCACAGATAGGAAAGGATTAGCGGGAA
>NC_057716.1:114001487-114012102 GCF_004010195.1 Chiloscyllium plagiosum
CTAACATAGACTGGGACTTACAGAGGGTTAAGAACTGAGATGGAACGTAATTTGTTAAGTGCGTTCAGAAAGGCTTCCACACGCAGCATGGAGAGGATCCTACTCGGGAAGGGAAAATCTCAACCTACTGTTGGGAAATAGGGCAGGATATGTGACGGAGGTAAAGTGGGGGAGCTTTTTGGGAAAAGTGACTCGAGCTGTATTAATTTTAAAATAGTTATGGTCGGGGCAAAATTAGTCCACAGATCCAAGATAAGGCATAATTTGTTGGAATTAGACAGGGGATTGCAGGGGTTGATAGGAGTAGTTTGTTTCCAGGTAAAAGGATCCCGGGCAAGTGGGAGGGCTTCAAAAGTGAGATAGCTCGAGGTCAAGGTTTATATGTTGCTGTGAGGGTGAAGGGAAAGTGAGGCTGGAAAAGAGAACCCTGGAGATATTGAGGCTCTGACCAGAAAAAAAAGGAGGCGTTGCTTCGGTACAGGTAGCTGGGATCAAGGGAATCTCTGGAGGTGCGCAGGGGATACAGGAGTTTACTGAACAAGGAAATCAGCAGGGCGAAAGTGGGGTATGAGATAGCCTTGGCTGAGCAGAATAGACTGAATCCAAATTCAGTATAGTAAAGAAAAAGAATAACTAGAGAGAGAATAGGACGTCTTAAAATCCAAAATAGGCATACAAGTGTAAAACCTCAAGAGATGGGTGAGGTCCTCAGTTCCCCCTTCTTTGTTTATCATGAAGAAAGACTTGAAGACCTGTGACCTTTGGGAGGTTAATTGTCATATCGTAGTACAGTACCTATCACAATAGAATTGCTGTTGGACATATTAGAATGCATAAAGTCAGATAAATCTCTTGGTCCTGACCAGATATATCTAAGAGCACTGCAAGAGGCAAGAGTAGACCGTTCAGGGGCCAAGGACCCGGAAGACAAGGCAGTTGAAAATGTGCCCTCATTTAGAAGGGCTCCAAATAAATGCCTGGGAAATATAGACCAGTAAGCTTCACATCTGTTTCCGGAAACCGCTTGAGAATATTCCGAGATATAAGATATGCATGCATTTGGAAAGACAGAGTTTGTCATGGAGCAGTCAACATCGCTTTGTGCGTGGCAGATCATACCTTACAAATTTTGATAGTGTGTTTTGAGGAAGTGACCAGGAAGTTTGACGAGGGCAGGGTGGTGGATATAATCTGTATGGATTTCAGTCAGGCCTTTGATAAGGTTCCACATGGCAGGCCGCTCTAGAAGGTTAGATCGCATGGACTCCAAGGTAAACTGGCAAATTGGCGACACAATTGGCTTGACATTATGAAGGAAATGGCTATGGTGGAGGTATGCCTGTCGGACTGGAGGCCTGTGACTAGTGGAGTGCCTCAGAGGTCGGCACTGGGCCCATTGCTGTTTGTTATCTATATCAAGGATTTGGACCAGAGTGCACAACGCAAGGTTAGTAAGTTTGCAGGTATCACTAAAGTAGGCGACATCGTCTACAGTGAGGAACATTGTCAGAAATTGCAGCAGTACCTTGACCAGCTGGGGAAGTGGGCTGAGAAATGGCAAATGGAATTTAGTATAGATAAGTGTGACGTCTTGCATTTTGGAAAGTCAAATCCAGGTAGGAGTTTAATGATGAATGAGAGGATCTTAAGGAGTGTAGTGGAACAAAAGGACATTGGAGATCAGGTGCATAGTTATCTTAAATTTGTCACAGATATACAGGACAGTGAAAAAGACTGTTGACACACTGGCCTACATCAGGGTATTGAGTACAGAAGTTGGGAGATTATGTTGCAGTTGTACAGGATATTGGTAAGGCTGCAGTTGGAGTTTTGTGTTCAGTTTTGTTCACCTTGCTCTAGAAATGATATTATTGAACTAGAAAGAATGTAGAATAAATTTACCAATATGTTTCCTTGGCTAAAGGCTCTAAGTTATAGTCAGAGGTTGGACAGGTTAGAACTTATTTCTCTACAGCGTAGGAAACTGAGGGGGTTCTTATAGAAGTGTAGCTCTTATAAAATCATGAGAGGCGTGCATGTGGTGAATACTTCAATTTTTTTCCCAAGGTTGAGAAATCGAGGACTAGAGAACATCCATTAATGTTTGGAAAGGGAAAAAATAAAAAGGAACCTGAGGGGCAATTTTTTTACATAGAGTGTGGTACGCATACGGACTGAGCTGTCAGTGGAACTGATTGAGGTGGGTACAATAACAACATTGAAAAGGCATTTGGACAAATACACAGATAGGAAAGGATTAGAAGGATACAGAACAAGGGCAGGGAAATGGGCTGAGTGTGGATGGACATTTTGGTTGGTATGGACCAGCTGGGCCAAATGGCCAGTCATACTGAAAGTCTCGTGCAGTATGACTGTAAATGAGTGTGTTTTGGGGTGGAGCCGGGGGCAGAGAGAGAAAAGAAATGCAATGGAGGGATATGTTCACAGTATTCAGAATGCTGAAATGAAGACATTTCGAAATGTCATGCACAACGGGTCAGTAATTTGAAGAAGTATGAGTGAAAGGGATAGTGCTGTGAGTTCACTCGATGGAGAGTTTTGGATGAGCATGTGTTGTGCAGCTTCGTAACTGGGATTGAGGACAGTAGGGTCTTCGCCTCACAGGGCTCGATCTAACAAAAAAACTGTCTTAGTGACATTTTCATTAAGTGTGACAGAGAGGTTGTCTGCACGAGACCGAGCTAGTTTCCTGGTGCTATCTTACCAAACTTATCTCATCACCTACCCACCCCACCCCATGGTGTCCCTCTCATTCAAAGCCAGTCTGATTCCCCCACCCATCATGACTGAAGGTACACAAAGTCGCCCGGATGCCCCTGGATATTGGGTGATCCCTGACACCGGTGCCATCTTTAAAACGTCAATGGGCACACGTTTGCGCTTTCTCAGTTTGGAGCTGCCCTCCACATTTTCCCCAAGCATGGCAGCTAAGGGGAAATTACACCACGGTTTGTCGACAGCAGCACGGAGGTCCTAGTGGACGGGCTAGTACAAAAGGGTACCATTCTCTTCCCAGAGGGATCGCACTACCAGACTCACCGAGCCTGGCCTGAGCTCGCCACCCATCCCAGTGCAGTATCTGCAGTCTGAAGAAATGTCCAGCAAAACAGGCCAAGCATCAATAACCTTCCCCACTCTGTCAAGATAAGGATCACCATATTTTCTCTGCTCCCTCACACTCACTGTGTATCTGTTATAGCACCGGCCCGCGTACAAGGCTCATGCTCCACCACTCTCACTATTTCATACAGCACCTTCCCTCTCTTTCTCTCTTGCCTTTTTCATGCCCCCCACATATTTATAGAATATTCTGGAGAATGCCAATTATGGAATGTTCCAGTTAATGTTCCAACTTATTCCCAGTTGCAGGAAAACGGCTGTGCACCAGTGTGTAACACGTAAGAGGATGGAGTGAAGATGTACGTTTTTCAAATCACACACAATTAAAATCCATCATCTGGATTCAGTACTTCAAACATTCAATACATTCGGGGGTGATCTGATGGTTTTCGCAGCTCCATGTTACAGGAACGTTTAGTCATTCAACCCCCAGGTCCCTGTTACCGAGCAGATGATTTTCAGATACTTTTACCCCGTGTTTCTTCGAGCATGTGTTCAGAAGGCATTTCCCATGGGGACGGATTCTCCTAACAATATATTTCATATTCTTTATAAATTCATGCAACAGTCAGAATGCTTTCCACAGACCAATCAAAAACATGCACACTTCAAACATTCAATACATTCGGGGGTGATCTGATGGTTTTCGCAGCTCCATGTTACAGGAACGTTTAGTCATTCAACCCCCAGGTCCCTGTTACCGAGCAGATGATTTTCAGATACTTTTACCCCGTGTTTCTTCGAGCATGTGTTCAGAAGGCATTTCCCATGGGGACGGATTCTCCTAACAATATATTTCATATTCTTTATAAATTCATGCAACAGTCAGAATGCTTTCCACAGACCAATCAAAAACATGCACTTATTATGCGAGGTTTGTGAAAGTTTGTAGCTCAGGTTGAAGGTTAGGGTGCAGGTTTGCTTTGTGAGCAGTAGGTTTGATATCCAGACGTTTCATTACCTGGCTAGCTAACATCATCAGTGGCGACCTCCAAGTGAATTGAAGCTGTTGTCTCCTGCTTTCTATTTATATCTTTCCCCTGGATAGGGTTCCTGGGGTTTGTAGTGATGTCATTTCCTGTTCGTTTTCTGAGGGGTTGATAGATGGCATCTAGATCTATATGTTTGTTTAGGGCTTTGTGGTTGGAGCGCCAGGCCTCTAGCAATTCTCTGGCATGTCTTTGCTTAGACTGTCCCTGGATAGACGCATTGCCCCAGTCGAAATGGTGTTTTTTTTTTTCACCCGTGTGCAGGGCTACGAGGGAGAGAGGGTCGTGTCATTTTGTGGTTAGATGGTGTTTGTGTATCCTCGCGGTTAACGTTCTTTATGTTTGTCCTGCGTCGTGTTTGTGGCAGTCCTTGCATGGAATTTTGTAGATGACGTTGGTTTTGTCCATGGGTTGTACGGGTTCTTTTAAGTTTGTTAGTTTTTGTTTGAGAGTGTTGTTGGGTTTGTGTGCTACTAGGATTCCAAGGGGACTTAGTAGTCTGGCTGTCATTTCTGAAACTTCTTTGATGTATTGTAAGGTGGTTAGGGTTTCTGGCTGTGTTATGGTTATCGATATCCAATCAGAATTCGTCATTCTGGTTATTTTACTTGTCTGACCATATTGTATTCAGCCAAAGACAGCTTCCAAACACATGTCTAATTATAAAATACAATTTCTAACAGAGAACATTCTTATCTCAAATATACCCTTTTCCTTGTCATTAAAAATTCTCTTGCCCTTTGTCTGTAATGATTCTGTGTGTAACAGTTACACAGTCTCCCCCTCAGTTGGCTGGATGGTTAGTTTGTGATACAGAGGGAGGCCACCAGCGCAGGGTCAATTCCCACACTGACAGAGGTTACCATGAAGGGGATGCTCTCTCAACCTCACTCCATCACCCGTGTGGTGACCTTCAACATAAACCACCATGAGAGATCTCTCTAATGAGAGCTTAGATTAGATTACATTACATTACAGTGTAGAAACAGGCCCTTCGGCCCAACAAGTCCACACCGACCCGCCGAAGTGAAACCCACCCATACCCCTACATTTACCCCTTACCTAACACTACGGGCAATTTAGTATGGCCAATTCACCTGACCCTGCACATCTTTTGTGACTGTGGGAGGAAACCGGATCACCCGGAGGAAACCCACGCAGACACGGGGAGAACGTGCAAACTCCACACAGTCAGTCGCCTGAGGCGGGTCGGTGGGACTATTGGGACTCTAATCTATTAATGTTAGCATTTTAACTTTTTAACAAATTTTTATTGAAAATATATTTTTATTATTTCATTAAAACAATAACAAAACAACTGAAACAAGTGAACAAAATTACACCCACGTGCATGCGCATACAAAATAAATTAAAGCCGCTAAATGGACAGAAGAAAAACAAAAAAATAAATAATAAATAATAAATAAACAATACAGCTCAGCATAACAAAGTGATAGCTCTCGTTCTTCGAGAGCATTAACTGATACACATTCATACGTTCATAATTCTTCATATGTGATTCATTATACAATATCGTCATGGCTATATAAAAGCTCTTTTTGGAGTGGCAGATAAGTTTGTATCGCGGTAATCTGAAAAGGGTTGCCATATTTTATGCAAATCTCCGCTATTTCGGTGAACCATACTGGTGAGAAGGTCCAAAGGGATATTCACCATGACGAGTTTACAACGACGCAACAGACTCGGGGGTTTTTCAGACATCCAACACCACAGAATATTTTTCCTAGCACAGGAAGTATGGGGGAGATACTAAACAAGTATTGTGCATCAGTATTTACTGTGGAAAAGGATATGGAAGATATAAAAGGAAGGAAATAGATGGTGACATTTTGCAAAATGACCATATTACAGAAGAGGTAGTGCTGGATGTCTTGAAACGGGTAAAGGTGGATCAGGACCTGATCAGGTCTACCCTAGAGCTCTATGGGAAGCTCGAGAAGTGATTGCTGGGCCTCTTGCTGAGATATTTGTACCATCGATAGTCACAGGTGAGATGTCGGAAGACTGGAGGTTGGCTAACATTTTGACATTGTTTAAGAAGGGTGTTAAGGACAAGCCAGGGAACTATAAACTAGTGAGCCTGATGTTGGTAGTGGGTAAGTTGTTGGAGGGAATCTTGAGGGACAGGATGTGCATGTATTTGGAAAGGCAAGGACTGATTTGTGATAGTCAACATGGCTTTGTGCATGAGAAATCATGCCTCACAAACTTGATTGAGTTTTTTGAAGAAGGTTCAAAGAGGATTGATGAGGGCAGAGGGGTAGATGTGATCTATATGGACTTCAGTAATGATTTTGCAAAGGTTCCCCATGGCAGTCTGAATGGCATTGTTAGATCTAATGGTATACAGGGAGAACTAGCTATTTGGATACAGAACTGGCTCAAAGGTAGAAGACAAAGGGTGGTGGTGGAGGGTTGTTTTTCAGACTGGGGAGCCTGTGACCAGTGCAGTGACACAAGGGTCGGTGTTGGATTCACTACTTTTTGACATTGACATAAATGATTTGGATGCGAGCATAAGAGGTACAGCTAGTAAATTTGCAGATGATGCCAAAATTGGAGGTGTAGTGGAGAGCGAAGTAGGTCACCTCAGATTGACCAAATGGCCAATGGGCTGAGAAGTGGCAGAGGGAGTTGAATTCAGATAAATGCGAGATGTTGCATTTTGGGAAAACAAATCTTAGCAGTTCTTCTCCACTTAATGATAAGGTCCTGCTGAACAAAGATAACTGGGAGTGCAACTGTTTCACACAGAGAGTGGTACGTGTATGAAATGAGATGGCTGATGATGTCGGGATGCTGATGCAAGTGTAACATTTAAGAGGCATTTGGATGGGTAAATGAATAAGAAAGATTTGGAAGGATATTGGCCAGATGCTGGCAGGTGGGACTAGGTTTGTTTGGGTTATGTGGTCGGCATGAATGGCTTGGACAGAAGGGTCTGTTTCCATGCTGTACATCTCTATGACTCTATGATTCTATGACTTATATTAATCTCTGTTTTTGGTGCACCATGCTGGTGAGAAAGTCCAAAGGGATATTCTCCATGATGAGCTTACAAAGACCCAACAGACCCGCGGAGTCTTCAGACATCCAACACAACAGAATATTTTTCCTAGCACAGAAAGTAAGGATATTTTTCCCCCATGTGCATCTGTGTAAGATAATCTGGGCAGGCCTAGGAAAAGAGAAACCGGGTTCACCTCCAATTCGGTCCACAAGACCCACTCTACCACACCTAACACAGAGCTCCAATATATACAAAGCTTGCATCAGGACCACATGCAACGAGTAAGAGTGCCTGTAGTCATTCTGCATTTAGGACATGCTGAAGATAATCCCACTTTGAAGTTTGAGAGAAAATCGTGGGGCAGATAGAACCTATGAAGTACTTTCAACTGTATCGAATGGGTCATATTACAGATCAAAATCCTTCGAGCATTTTCACAAATATCCTCCCATGTCTCCGAAAAGATCTAAACCCCCAACTTCCTAGCACAGACGTCACGAAGCTGCACAGTCTTGTCTGACGGGACACTCTCCAACAAATGTTAAAGGGTACGGTCAGTGAGTGCATTCTTTACAATCATCACTTGCTTCTCTGTATCGGATATATAAGTGTCTGTTAAAATTGTGTTTTTTAATCAAATCTCTAATCTGAAAAAAAAACGGAAGAGGTCTCTACTAGGTAGTCCATACTTACGAGCTATTTGTTAAAATGATATCATTATTTCTCGCTCAAGTAACATGTCGTGGCTCAGTGGTTTGCACTGCTGACTCATCGCACCTGGGACACGTGTTTGGTTCCAGCCTTGGGTGTCTGGCTGTGTGGAGTTAGTATATTCTCAACTGTGTCTGTTTTCTCCCACAGTCACAAAGTGCCCCCCCCCGCCCCAACCCCGCCACAATCTGTGGGGCAGTTGGAAATTTGTTAGCTTGACATAGAATCACTTATATTGCCAAATAAAAGAGCTAAACCAGTCATTATGTTTCCGAAATATCTGCCTGGGAAGCATCAAAGGAAGCATTCACACAGGGTATAGGAAATGACGAAGGACATTCATTTTAATAACAGCTTCCGACCTAGCCAGGATATTGGAAATGCCTCCCATCTTTGAAGGTCTTGTTTCATTTTGTCAAACAAATGGACATAGTTCACGTTAAATAAATAATCAAAGACAGATGTAGTAATATACTGAAATAGGGAAACCACCCCCGTGACCATTTAAAAGCAAACTAGGATTTGGCCTCAGTATTAGGTATTTCCCTAAGACCTCCCATAGGCATGGCCTCCAACTTTGTAAAATTAATCTTATTACCCGGAAAGGCAACAAGCAAATTAATGCATTGCAAGACATGAACTACCGAAATTGCGGGATTTGACAAAAACATAAGACCCTCATCTGCATACAATATAATATTACGTGAGTTCTATCCCATTTCTGGGGCAGATATGTTGGCATCCCATGGATGGCCTTCGCCAGTGACTCAATCACCAACGTAAACAACAATGGCGAAAGATGTCAACCTTGTCGGCTGCCTGGAGAAATATTAATATTACTGATTAGTGAGAAGCGCAGCCAGAGGATCACGGTAAAGGACCCACACCTACTTGATAAAAACTTTGCGTAGACCAAACCGTTCTAATGTACAGAAGTGATCCGGCCACTCAACTCAAGCAAATGCCTTCTCTCATCTGAAGGGATCAATAATCCATGAACAGATTGTTGTTGACATTCTAGGATCATATTGAGTAACCTCTTACCATTGTAGGAAGATCTACGGCCCTTTACAAAGCCTGTTTGGTCCGCTTTAGCAACGGAAGGCAGCAAAGTTTCCAGCCTGATTGTACGGGTCTCAGGCAGGATTTGGAAACTAACATTTAAAAGTGAAATTGGAGGGGAAGAAGCACAATCTTACAGGGTCTTCCTTTCTTCAGCATCAGAAAGATATAAGCCTCTCTTAAGGATGGAGGGACGGGATCCTGACTGTATGAGTGACGGAACATGTTAAATATCAGCCCTGACAATACGTTTATAAATTATTTTTAAAATTCTCTCAGAAATCCGTCAGGAACGTGCACCTTTACATTCTGAAGCTGCTTCACACCCTCCTGCGCTGACAATGGTGCATTAAGGCACAACAGCTATTCAGGGGTTACTCCTGGAAAACCCAGGTTCTTGGAACATGACTCCATCTTAATCCATCTATCCTAATAATGCTCAGTCTGAAATAATTCGGTGAGCAATCTCGGACAGGAGACATTAATCTTTTTGGAATTTAAGGTAAGGATCCCAATACCTTCCCTAATTGAGGTAACGGCTTGAGAGGAGCGCTCGTTTTCCTGCAAGATAGACTAAATACCTGCCTGGCTTATCACCATGTTCAAACAGCCTTTGTTTTGCAAATGAAAGTTCCTTCTTGGCTGTCTGTGTAAGCGTGGAATTCACTGTAGACGGAAGCGTTGTGATCCTCTGCAGCTTAGCCACTGAGGGTCAATCACAGTATGCACTCTTGGCTGCCCTCAGCTGTGCCTCAAGCCAGCTTTCCTGCTCCCCCTTCTGCTGCATCCTAAGGAATAATTATTCCCTTGGCATAAGCCTTAGCAATTTCCCATAGAGTGGATGGGTTACTGGTTGAATCTGAATGATTGGCTAAGAAAGATTTGAATTCATCGCAGTGGGTGACACGGTGGCACAATGGTTAGCACTGCTGCCTCACAGTGCCAGACAACTGGGTTCAATTCCCGCCTCAGGTGATTGACTGTGTAGAGCTTTCACATTCTCCCCGTGTCTGCGTGGGTTTCCTCGCGTGCTCCGGTTTCCTCCCAGAGCCCAAGAATATGCAGTTTAGGTGAATTGGCCATTCTAAATTGCCCGTAGCGTTAGGTGAAGGGGTAAATGTTCGGGAATGGGTCTGGGTGGGTTGCACTTCGGCGGGTCAGTGTGGACTTGTTGGGCCTGCTTCTACACTGTAAGTAATCAAATCTAAATACTCAATTAACCAACTAGTCTTAAGAATAAAGGGATACATTCGCTAATGTCTCGAATCTACGAGGTACTATCCAAGGCCCCAAATGAGCTTTCCACATCCATCAAAGTTTTACCTGCACATCCACTAATATCATCTATTGTATCCGTTGCTCCCGATGCGGTCTCCTCGACATTGGGGAGACTGGGCGCCTCCTAGCAGAGCGCTTTAGGGAACATCTCCGAGACACCCGCACCAATCAACCAAACCGCCCCGTGGCCCAACATTTCAACTCCCCCTCCCACTCTGCCGAGGATATGGAGGTGCTGGGCCTCCTCCACCACCGCTCCCTCACCACCAGACGCCTGGAGGAAGAACGCCTCATCTTCCGCCTCGGAACACTTCAACCCCAGGGCATCAATGTGGATGTTAACAGTTTCCTCATTTCCCCTTCCCCACCTCACCCTCGTTCCAAACTTCCAGCTCAGCACTGT
>NC_057716.1:114015275-114017241 GCF_004010195.1 Chiloscyllium plagiosum
TGGAAAACCCAGGCTGTATCAGCAAGTGACCAGCACGCCAACCCCCAGTCTCTGTCTCCAGGCTTTTCCTCTCTGTAACTTTTGCTCCAGATGTGAGTCATGTTGCAGACCCAGATACGCTGGGAATACAGCCACATACCCCACCCATGGTTAAAATATCAAATCCTCTGCTCTCCCTGAATGCAATATTGTACAACACGATTTCCATCAAAATAACCCGTTTCTTTCCAAATGGATAACATGTGAAATTAATAAATAGGAACAGGAGAAGGTCAATCGGCCCCTCAAGCTAACCCTGGCATTTCATAAGAACATGGCTGATCTACTCCAGGGCTCACCTCCACTTTCTTCCCCAACCCTTGTATCCCTTCACACCTCTCTGGGTTAGGGAATGCCAGACATTTACTACCTTCGGAGAGAAGACGTTTTTCTGCATCTTAGATTGAAATTTAAGTTCCATATTCGGTATCTATATCCTCGAGTTCGACACTTTGCACAAGAATGGAAACAACTTCTCAACATCTACCTTCTCCAACCCCTTCTGTGTCTTGTATGTTTCAGCAGTATCACTCCTCATTCATTTAAACCCCAATGAATAATCGCCTAACCATTTTAGAGATTCTCAATAACTCAACCCTTTCATCCCAAGAAACTGCCTAATGTACCAACCGAGGTACTTGCTGCATCAGCATGCTGACTTTATGTTTCATACACAGGAAGACTCCAATCCCTTTGTACTGTTCCTTGTCTGGAAGTCCTCTCCATTAAATAACAGCCTGCCTTTTGATGCTCAGTGTTATCCTCAAACTCGGATGTATATTGCACTCAGCTCCCTCCTGCAGGCTGTCAGCATAGATAGCAAATAACTGATGCCATCAGATTGTTATTTGTGGTACTCCACCAGCTCCACCCTTATCATAAAGATCCATTAATTCTGACTCTCCGATTTCTGTGTTAACCAATTATCATCCCATGTTAATACAGTATCCGACATCCTGGAGCTTCTGTTTTGCGTAAGAACTTTTAATTTGTAATACCTTGTGGAAAATCTCTGGAAAGTCTCGTGTCTACCAGATCGCCTTTATCAGTTCCGCTTGTTACATTTTCAGGCATCTCCAGAAATACTTTGCACGATTTTACAGGGCAAAGTATAATTTTCCTTTCACAAACACAATCTGAAGCTTTTCTAAACTTCCATGCTGGCCAAGATTTCCAAATTAAGCTCGTCCCATTTGATTTCATTTGGCCCATAGGCCTCCAAATATTTCCCATTCATATGTTTGTCCAAATGAGTTTTAAATGTTGTAGCTGTCCTTGCATCTCCCACTCGTCCTCTGGAAGCTCATTCCATACCCACACCGCCCTCTGTGTAAGAACGCAGACCCTTCATCCCTTTTTAGTCTACCCCCTTTCACCTTAAACCTATTTCCTCTATGTTTGGATTCCCATATCCTGTGGAAAAGACCTTGGTTATTCACCCTATCCATACCTCTCATGATTTTATAAGTTTCTATAATGTCACCCTTCAACATTCTACACACCATATGATACTAACTTCAAGAACAAGCGTTTAAAGATAAGCACTGCAAAATTGAAACAATATTAAAAATGACAGGTAACCAACACTCAGCCTTAACATCATGCTGTGATTTTGTTTTCTCCATGTTACAATACTAAGGCAGCATGAAACGCTAACTAGTGCCAATTAGAATTCAAGCACCTGAATTCCTTTGTCTAAAGGGGATGATGATTATGACAGTGAAAATGTATCTGTGGCCAGATTTATACAATAAATCTTGTGCTACTGAGACTTTATAAAGCTCTGGTTAGGCCCAATTTGGAGTACTGTGTCCAGTTTTGGGCTCCACACCTCAGGAAGGACATACTGGCACTGGAGCGTGTCCAGCGGAAATTCACACGGATGGTCCCTGGAATGGTAGGTCTAACATATGAGGAACGGCTGAGG
>NC_057716.1:114017734-114021425 GCF_004010195.1 Chiloscyllium plagiosum
AAAGACCATTTTGCAATTGTATTCAGTTTTGATGAATTGTCACACTGGACTGGAACCGCTAACTCTGTTTCTCAGTCTCTGCAGATGTTGACAGACCTGCGGAGTTTCTCCAGAAATGAATAGTCACAGAATAAATCTTCAATTAAACAAATAGCTATGGATACTGGAAATAAAAATAAAAAAACCCTTATGAAAGGTTCACTGGACCGGAAAATTTAACTCTGCATTCACTCCAGAAACTTCGGAAAATTTAACTCTGCATTCACTCCAGAAACTTCTGCAACACTTTTAGCAATTTCTTCAGCAATTTCTGTTTGTTGAACAATTTCCAAAGACATATTATCAAAGATGCCCAAACATCCCGTCCAACATGGAGCGCCGTACACTGGGAACTGAACGATAACGCATGGTGACAAGTTCATTGACTCTGAAACGGCATAAGGCTGGAATCACTGACACTGCAGAGCTCTGAATCATGGTCAGGGGAAAAAATAACAGAAGGAAACACATTCACTTGAAATACAGAATATGGCATTACTGAAAGGAAAAGATTCCGATTAGTACCTTAAATGGATATTGTTTATGTAAAAATTTGGAGACGTGACACCAAGGAAAGACTTCCAGCAGAATGAGAATATGAATATGGAAGTATTTCCGCATCAGAAACCAGAGTAGGTCACTGAATTCAGGGCTGATGGGTGAATAGGTCTCGGTATGAACTGGGGGGCAGTCAGTAGAATTGAATTATAGATACTGCAGCTAAAACTGGGTTATCATCTGATGCGGTAGATTTCAATGACAATCTGCAACTTTTCCCCCAGGATAGTCCATCCGTCTACCATTTCCATCAAGCCGATCCATGAGTCAGTGACGAGTGTGGGTGAACATGGTCGGGTCGGAATCACGTGCACTTAAACCTGATTACAACCCATTAAAGCTACCGCACTTGACTGGTTACACTACAACCAGCAGGACTAACATCTGATACAGAGAGAGAGATGATCCCAAGACTAACAAATCAGATCTAAGCTCTGTCGTCCTCCTGTCAAATCCATGCATAATAGTCGATGGACCATTAAACAACTTACTGGAAGAGAGGACTCCACAAATATCCGCACCCTAAATAATGGAACAGCCCTGTATGTCAATGTAAAAGATGCAGTATCTGCACCACCCTTAGCCAGAAGTGTTGAGCCGATTATCTACCTCAGCCTCACCATGATGCCAACAGAATCACACATGGCAGTCTTCAACCAATTCAATTCATTGCACGTGACATGAAAAAACAGCTGGACCCTGTAGATACGACTAATGCAGTAGACCCTGACACCATTCCTGCAATAGGACTGAAGACATGTGCTGCACAACAAGCCATGTTCCTGGGGACGCTGTGTCGTTCCAGCTCTTAATCTGACATCTCCCTGGCAATGTGGAAAATTACTCAACTATATCCAATCCGCTAAGAGGAGGATTACTGCAATCTGACTCTTTACTTGTCCTTCATTCCCATCACGACAGTTAAATTGGTGGGAGTTCAAATTTGACAGAGCTGTCAAGCAGCACAGAAATTGTGGTTTCCGATAGGTCCCCATGTGGAGATGGTGCTGTTGTGGAACTGTCACTGGATTACTAACCTAGACCAGGCTAATGCTCTGGCAGCTGGTGCAAATTAGAAACAATTAATAAAATATCAAGATCTAAAATCTGGTGTCAGTAATACTGAGCTTGTGTTCAATGTCAATTGTAAACTTCGATTTCCTTTCCCAATGTACATTCAGGAAGTGAATCTCCCGTGCTTTCGTGGTCTGGCCTGAAAGTGACTCCAGACACAGAGACATGTGCTAAACTCTTCAATGACCTCTGAATCGGCCAAACAAGGCACTCAATTATAAAAAAACTTCACTGAGGTCTTAAATGATAAACCCGTACCGAACACCAGGTACCAGCCTCGTTAGTAGAAAAGGGAATGGGAAACACAATCCTGTCGACCCTGCGGAGACCTCTTTCCTAACAGTTGAGAGCTTGTGACAATATTTGCAGAGCTTTCCCACACACTGCACAGAAACATTGTGACAGGAGCAGGTCATACAACACATTGAGCTTTCCCTGTGCTAGTTAATGGCCGAACATCTCCTCAGTGCAGTTTTCCCCATACAATAGTCATATCCCTTAATATGTTTATACATTGTGAAATATAAAATGAGAACTGCAGTAGTGCCTTCAGCCCATCAGTTTTGCTCGTCCATTCAATATGCAGGCAGTTCTCCGATAACACATGTTGTGTAAATACAATTTGGCTGCAATGTGATTCGTGAATCCTTTTTCTATAAAGTGAATTCCCGTTCACTGTGACGCGATTCCTTGTCAGGAACCAGCTGAACAGCAAAACCCTGCCTCAGGATCCTCTCTCTGCAAAATGTACAAACAATGTGGTCAGCTAAAACAGGGATGCAATGCGCTCATGAAGCCTTAAAACTGAGGCTGAAACTGGAAATTGTAGATACATTTAGAAAGAACTTTATTTCAAACTGTGGAGAGAATCTTAAGGAGACCTGGAATTCCCCATCGGCATCACGTGGTTATTCAGCCCCCACGTGCTTTCTGGTGAAAGGTACAGTGCTCCAGTGAGTGACTATGGTGTGAAAGTGTTACACACCAAAACTGCACACAATGCTGCACAATGTTCTAGATGGTGTCTCATCAAGACCCTGTACAGCTGCAGTAAGATACTCTTCCTCCTGTATTCAAATCCCCCTGAAATGAAGGTGAATACGGCATTTATCTTCCTCCCTACTTCCTGCCCTGAAATATTACTTTCAGTGATTAGTGTACAGGGAGATCCAGATTCCTTTCAATGTTACAGCTCCCCACTTGCTGGCTCTATATACACTGGTCAGCGTGCCAATGCCATTCCCAGTATTGACTCTTGGATTCCGAACTCACTGCCTTACATGGACTCGGAGAGCTGCACATAAATAAACAAAAATGCAGCTTAATTCCTTAATAGAGCAACATTTTTCAACAACTCCCTTTTCAAATGATAGGCTGCCATTCTATTGTTCTCATCAAAGTACACAGCATCTCATCTCTCCCATGCTCTCCATCTGCCACGTATTTGCCCGGTCATTTCACTTATCTCAGTCACCTTGGAGCATTTTTACATTCTCCTCACCCACTCACAAGCTGACATTGTTTAGTGCTGTAAGCAAACTTGGGAATATTGCATTTGAGACACTCAACCAAATATATAATGTGTATTGGCAATAGCTGGCGCCCAAGCCACGGTCCTTGCTATATACTCCCAGCCTTCCATTAAAAAAATGTTGTTTTATTCCTACTCACTGTTTCCTGCCAGCTCTGTCCTTCGAGAACCATGTCTATGTATTAGTCCCAGTCCCACAGGATTCGAATTTGCACAATAGGCTTGGGGCTTTATTAACAATCTTTCTGAAATTCCACTCGCATTGCATTGATAGCTTCTACATAATTTTGCTAAAAGCCACTTTCTCAAATATGATTCCTATTTCATGAATCTCTGTTGATTTTGTCTATGCCCACTAATTTCAGTCTGATACTTTCTCTAAACTGTTTAGTTGATAATTTAATTCTGTTCCTTTTTTCTCACCAGACTAAAGTTCCCTCGTATTACTGGGAAGTTTTCTTTTTTGTTTTGCTTTCTTCTGTGAAGGCA
>NC_057716.1:114021632-114025666 GCF_004010195.1 Chiloscyllium plagiosum
CTCCTCACCCACTCACAAGCTGACATTGTTTAGTACTGTCAGCAAACTTGGGAATATTGCATTTGAGACACTCAACCAAATATATAATGTGTATTGGCAATAGCTGGCGCCCAAGCCATGATCTTTGCTATATACTCCCAGCCTTCCATTGAAAAAAAAGTTGTTTTATTCCTACTCCCTGTTTCCTGCCAGCTCTGTCCTTCGAGAACCATGTCCATGTATTAGCCCCAGTCCCACAGGATTAGAAATTGCACAATAGGCTTGGGGCTTTATCAAGAATCTTTCTGAAATTCCACTCGGATTGCATTGATAGCTTCTACATAATTTTGCTAAAAGCGACTTTCTCAAATATGATTCCTATTTCATGAATCTCTGTTGATTTTGTCTATGCCCACTAATTTCAGTCTGATACTTTCTCTAAACTGTTTAGTTGATAATTTAATTCTGTTCCTTTTTTCTCACCAGACTAAAGTTCCCTCGTATTACTGGGAAGTTTTCTTTTTTGTTTTACTTTCTTCTGTGAAGGCATAACTGAAGTATTTGCTCCATAGTTCTGCTATTTCCCTGTCCTCCATTATCTGGTATCAAACTATTGGAAAGCTGCACATTTTTCCCCTAATTTTGCCATTGACATATTTTCAGAAAATATTACAAGTTCTGCGTAAAAACTTTGTTAAGATATTCTTCAGAATCCTATCAATTCCTATTTTAAGGTACTGGATGATTGGCCTTCCACAGTCATACAATCACACAACCAAAGACTCTGTACTATCAGAAATACAGCACAGTCTACATTAGACACACTTTCCGACACAATACCCGTAGCCGTGAATCTTAAGGCATTTCAAGTGCACTACCGTGTATTTTCGAATGCTTTTGAGGTTACCATGACAACTCGCCTCTCAAGAAAAGCATTTCAGACTCCAACACACTCTGGGTGAAAAGCAATCATCAAATCCTCACGAAACCGCAAACCCTTCACTTTAAAAGTGTGGCCCTTTGACTAAAAAAGAACAGATGCTGTCCATCCACACTGTCCATGTCCCTCAGAATCCTATCCTTCTGAATCACGTCCCCCTCAGCCTCCTCTCCTCCAAACTAAACAACCCAAGCTTAACCAGCCTCTCTCGATAACTGATGTGCTCCATCCCAGGGAACATCCTGGTGAATCTCCTTTGCACCCCCTCCAGTGCAGTCACATCCTTTCTGTAATGTGGTTCCCAGAACTACACACAGTATTCCATCTTGGCATCACCAAAGTTCCGCATAGCTCTTATAATCTGTGCCTCAATTAATCAAGGTTATGTTTACAGTCCCCTATGCTTTCTCAAATTGTGTATGAACCTGTCCATCACAGGCCGGGTTCTTGTGGAGAAGCACCCTCTGACCTTCCTAGTGTGCTGCCATTCATTGAGTCCTCCCCCGTCTGGTTCCTTCTTCCAAAGTGTATCACCTCATACTTATCAGGGTTACATTCCATCTGCCATTAATCTTCCCAGCTGGCCATTCCATCTGTATCTTCCCGTAACTTAAGGCCTTCCTCCTCACTGCCAACCAACTGGCCAATCTGCGTATCAAACACAAATTTACTTATCACACTCCCCACACCTCGCCCATATTCACAGCGACATAATTTATGAGTACCACAAATATTAAAGTGAAACATCACACAACATCAGGTTAGAGTCCAACAGGTTTGTTCGGAGGCAGTAGCTTTCGAAGCTTTACTTTTTCATCAGGTGATTGTGCGCATTGATGAAGAAGCAGCACTTCAAAAGGTAGTGCCGCCGAATTAACCTGTTGGAGTATAATCTGGAGTTTTGAGATTTACAGCATTGTCCACTCAGTCCAACACCAGCACGTCCGAATCACAAATAATAAGGGACACAGCACTGATCCCTGTAGTATACCATTGGACACTGGCCTCCAGTCACACAAGCAATTAACCACCACCTTGTGTCTCCTACCACTAAACTTCATTTGGATGCAATTTGGCAAGTCACTAATGATTCCTACCTGTTCCCTGGTTATTCTGTTCGGCTGGTCAACCTTGTAGAATATCTGTGAATTCTCCCTAATCTTGCCCTGCCAGCAGGTGTCCATGCCCCTCTGTTAGTTAGTCCCCTTAGCGTGCAGAATTTCGTCCTTATTGCAGTCTTAAATGGTTTGTCCTTTATCCTGTCATTATTTCCCTTGATTGTGTATTAGGCAGACGGAGAAACATCCTGTTAATTTCCAACTTGTAACATGTTTTGTTAATTTTATACATTTCACAGTGGCGCATCTCTCATTCTTTGAAACTCTAGAGAACACAAGCCGAGTTTCCTCATCACGCAATCTCACCAATTGAGGGATTAACCTGGAGAATGTCCATTGAACTTCCTCTGTGGTCAGTATATTCTTTCTCAGATTTGGTGACCAAAACTGAACTCAAAAGTCCAGGTACAGTACTCACCAACACGCTGTTAAACTGCTTCAACATGTCTTTACATCTATCTGCTGACACCCTTAAAGGAAGGCAATCAAAACTTTAACTTAACACTTGCATATATTCCTCCAACTACCGTTCACATTCATTCTATTTACGAACTCATTGTGTGAGTTCTTATAGAAAGCCTTCTGATAATCTAAAATATGCCAATTGTACTGGTTCCCCATTATCTATGCTGTAAGAATCAACTTCAAACAATTCCAACGCTTGTCAAGTATGATTTCCCTTTCAGAAATGCTTACTGAGTCTCTCCAATGTTGCTGTTAATTTCTAAATAACGAATATCACATCCTATATAATCGACCTCAACAGTTTGCCCACAAATGTCAAGTTAATTGGTCTGCAGTTCTCCAAACTATCTCTTCTTCCCTTTGTAGATGCTTGGATCACGACCGTTCATCTATAGTGCTTGGATACAGACTATGCTGAATATACTGGGTAATAGAACACAGTCATCGATAGTGCAACTAATACTTCTATTAGTGCTTTACTTCTGAAGATTTTGGTATGAAGTACATCTGGTTTGTCAAGGTTAGCAATGCTCAATCCAGCTGTATGTTCAATTACAGCCTTGTTACTGATATAAATTGACTTCATATCTTTTGATCCACAAGTCCTATATGATGACGTCGTATTTCTGGGTGATTTTCTGGGTCTTCCTCCATGAAGACAGATGCAAGGTAACTGGTTATTTGCTTGGCCATTTCCCTGTTATCCATAATAAGCTCGTCTCTCCTGATTGCAGATTTCCACATGTGACTTTGCTTTTCTCTTTCTTTTGAAATATAGAACTTAGATTTATGCAGTCTTTGTGTTCCTGTTTGTTTGCATGTATGTTCGCTTTTTGATTTTCTTACCCGTTTCATGGCCCTCCTTTTCTGGATCGTAAATTTCTGAGAATTCTCAGGATTCCACAATGTGTGGAATTCTTCTGAAGTCACTTCCTGTGATTAATATTATCTTTAATTTATTCTGCTAATCATTGTTAACTCACTTTCTCACTCTTGCGTGTTTTACCTGAAATAAACAGACATATTTTTCAGACTTTGTGGTATTTCTATAAATCTCCTGGTCCTGACCATATATATTCAGGAACACTGCAGGAGGACAGGAAAGAAATAGCGGGGGCCCTGGTTGGTACTTTTGCATCATCGGTAGCCAATGGGTGAAGTCCTGGAGGACTGGAGGGTAGTGAATGCTGTGCCGTTATTCAAGAAGGGCTACAAATAAAAACCGTGGAACCTAAACCTAAAATCTGTAGCAGGTAAGTTACTTCACAAGATTCTGAGGGAGAAGATATACATGCATTTGGAAATACAGGGCCTTGTGAATGGGGGACTATGGCTCACTAATTTGTTAGGCTGCTTTGATGAAGTGACCAGTAACTTTGGCAAGGGCATGGTTGTATATATAGGTTTCAGTAAGGCCTTCAATAAGGTTCCACATGCTAGGTTGTGCTCTGGAAGGTTAGATCACATATAAGTGAGGGGGAGTTGGCAAATTAGGTCCAAAATTAGCTTGATGATAGGAAGAAGAGGGTAAT
>NC_057716.1:114026166-114026346 GCF_004010195.1 Chiloscyllium plagiosum
CATACAGTAAATTAACGGAAAAGATATTGTGGAAATATGAGGAAATCAGACAGGGCAGTGGGACGAACTGGAGAAGTGAGATCTTCGAGAGTAAAATGACAAGAATGAGATCATTGAATAAAGGCATTGTCAGAACAGCTGGAATGGTCTGTTACATCAAATTCTCAATCTGCTTCACAG